>NW_007074750.1:88392-122043 GCF_000164805.1 Carlito syrichta | reverse complement strand
GGGTTCGAGACCCGCCTGGGCAGGAAGACCTCATCTCTACAATAAATTTTTAAAAATCAGCCCGGCGTAGTAGTGCATGCCTGTAATTCCGGCTACTCGGAAGGCTGAGGTGGAAGGATCGCCGGAGACCAGCAGGTCGAGGCTGCGGTGGCCGGGAGCGGCCACTGCACTCCAGTCTGGATGACAGAGTGAGACTCCAACTCAAAAAAAAAAAAAAAAAGCTAGCTGCATTCTGAGATCTCAGCCAAAGAACAATAGAGGAAGTGGAAGGTCTGGTGCTTGAAGACTGCCCTAGACCATTAGACCACCCAGACTAGCTTCCTAATTTTCATCTCATGGTCATTAATAATCCCAAGGACTTGAGTGCTTTGCCAGAGGGTAGCAAGTACAAGTTTGGTTCCAGCTTGTGTAATAATAAGGGGCAAATGGAAAGTACCTTTAAGGTGATTAAGAAGTAAATTATGAGAAAGTGACAGAAAGGGGGCAAATGTTAGAGAATCAATGGTAGCTAAGCAAGTTCAATATCCTGGAAGATGCTAGAGCTTTCTGGCGTGGACTAGGGGAAGTATCCCAAGATCTGAAGCTAAGGCCAGGCTCTGCCACGTGACTGCCTCTCACACTTTGGTTTCCTCATCCATGAATCAGGGATGGTAACATCTGGCCTCTCTCTTACACAGGAAGTTGTTGGGATCAAATGAGACAGCAAGTCAAATACCCACACAGTGTGTGCAAGAAGTTACTGCTGTGCTCTGTTTAACTTAAAAGTTGTATCTGTACAGCTGTCCCAGAAAGTATCATTTATTAGATGTTTCTGAATTTTAATCATTCTGTCTCTTCATCTATAAATGGGGCTAAATTGAGAACACTCTGAATTTAAAACAATGATGATGATAACAGCAAACACTTACTATGGGTCAGGCATTGTTTTATGTGTTTTATTAGTAACTCTGTCATGAAGACAAAACCCACAGGGTGGTCCTATCATTATCCTCCTTTTACAGATGAGTTCATGCCAGAAGAGATTTCAGTAACTTCCCCAGGGCCACAGAGGAAAACACAAACCCCAGATTTGCGCCCAGCAAGTCTGACCCCAGACTCCACGTTCTCAACCACTCCCTTAGGCTGAACTGGCTCATACCATGTGAGACAGGCGTCGAGACACGAGGCAATGCTTCAGACTCTAACTCTTCTCCTGGCTATATTCCCAGCCCCTTCCCCAAAAGGGCTAGAATCAAACAGAAGCTCATTCCCCAACTTTTTGATAATAATGAATCGCTTCATGAGATTTAAGTCAGAAACACAGAATGGGATCTGCGAACACTCACTGCTTCTAAATGTGGAGTTAGACACCATAGCTTGCTCACCATCTCTCTGAAATCCTCAGCCTCCCACACAAGACATTCGCATCTTCAGTGCTGGTCTGGAGGCCACACTTGGAGAAGCAACACTCCATTATAGCATCCACTATCATCTCCAGGTGACAGAATTCAGAGCCACAGGCCCTGAGTTGGCAGGAAGAAACCTGTTCATCTAAGGAGTCAGTGGTTCTCCAGTGTTCTTAACACTTACTTTTTGGGGGAAACGGACTCTTCTAACATAGTGGACTCCTCATCACCTTCGAGTCCAAATCTATCTTTACTTTGTTTCTGAAAATGCAGAAAAGATGCCAAAATGAAAATTGGCAAGTTTTAACACAGGGATCTTTGAAAATACATCATAAGCAAAAAATGCACAAATGTCTTGTATTGGATATTTAACAAATGATGGGTGAACAAAAGCATGATAATAAAAAAGAGAAATACGATATTTAATACATAGATATGAGTCTTCTGTATTTATTGTAAAGATTTAGTTTTACATAGTAAAAAACCAACATGCACATATTAGCATTCTATTAGAACTTGGTAGTTTGAATGGGCTGTATTTAGGAAACATGTTTTTTTATCTACCACTGTGGCATACAATCCCATTAAGTTTGGTTTAAAAACAACATGGAAACTACAAAGAACATTTTTAGACCCTCAATCTGGGTTTCTACAGAGGCTGAAAAGCACGACACAGTTACCTGGAAAGGAAGATGCTGAAGGGTTAGCTAGGCTCATGGATTAGCCAAGTGACACGTTAGTGCACATTACCAGGCAGTAAATGATACAAATATGTACTGCAGCAAAATTAGAACTTTTCATAGGATCCTGAGGTCAAAGATCTCATACTTAAGCACTAAGCAATCTAATGTCAAAGATTAAATTAGTGAATCAAGTATTTCATTCAAATAAGGGTGTTTTTCCAAGGTAGCCACATTATCTCTACTGAATCTTGTTTTTCCAGTTTGCATTAATACCAAGTACCTTCTTGAGGATGATGTCAATGTAACCCGCAATCAGCTGGGATATTTGCTCTCCCTCGGTGGTTTGTACCGAATAGTAGCTTTCCTGATACTCTCCAAAATCCTGAAAAAATAGCATTGGCAGAAATGCAGCTACATCAGACATATCAGCAGTTTTAAAGGCAGGAGGCCCAGTTCTCGAACAATATGACACAGGCTCACCTTTCCATGTTTCTCCCTTCTAGATACAATAGAATACCCTAAAATTTACTCAACGGTGTTGTAAAAGGACTCCAAAAACTGGAAAAATGGGCTGGCTGGGAGGCCTCAAGATTTGAGAAACCAAACTCACAATGTGGGGAGTTCTTGGCTTTTCTTTTATATCCCATCTACCCCCAAGACTGGGAGCTGCAGAGGCCTGAACATTGGAATTTCCAACAGACAATTCCTGGGAAGTCTGCTCGCTCTCTCTGGTCAAAGGACTAGAAGAGGGGGAGCCCAAAAGAGACCTCATCGAGAGCCCTGACTCCAGCTTGACAAGCTGGGGTGGCATTCACCAGCTGCTGCAGAGCGGTGGAACCCAGGACCACCCAGGCCCTGCTCCACCACCTAGGCAGGTTGGTGCCCTGGTGCTTTCACAGCAGGAGCTCCAGTAGGGCCCGGTGTCTCCCTGCCTTCTACTCAGTGGCACAAAGAGACTCAGGCCCAGTGGCTTCTGCCTCTGCTCCTGAAGGTCGCCCAGCAATGACAAAGAGCCCAGGAAAGTGTCTTCTACTTTCAAAGACACAACCTGCAGGTTTTCAGCATGAACTCCAGCAGTGCCAAGGGAACAAAGTAGTCCAGAATAGACTGCAATGGATCAGAAAATGAAACTGTCATTGTAACTAAAGCCCACAAAAGTAGGCCAGAACACTGTGCACTCCGCCTGAACAAAGTGGCTGCCTGCTAAAACAAGAGATTTGAGGAAGATGCAAAGTCTCCTAACATGATAACCACAATGTCTACAGACATAATCTTAAAAGATCAATATTCCTATCAAGAACCAGGACAACCACAATATGAATAGAAAGATAATCAATTGATGCCAATACACAAATATATCAGATACTGGAATTACCTGGTAAGAATTTTTAAGGCAGACATCATAAAAATGTTTCAACAATCAACTGCAAATTCTCTTGGAAGAAATTTTTTTTTTTTAAAGAAAGTTTTGACAAAGAAACAAGTCATAAAAAATAACCACGTGGAAATTATAGAACTAAAAAATGCAAAAACCACAATTAAAAAAAACATAAGACAGATTCAATAGTCGCGTGGAGATGACAGAGAATAGAATCAGTAACTTGAAAACAGATCAAAGAATGTAGTCAATCTACACAACAGAGAAAAACAAACTAAATAGACAAACAGTCTCAGGGATCCACAGGACAATAACAAAAGATCTAACATTAATATCATCAAAATAACAGGAAAGGACAGTGTTGAACAAAAATAAAGTATTTGAAGAAATAATGGCTGAAAACTTACCCAAACTAGTGAATCTAAGTCTACAAGTTCAAGAAGCTGAGCAAACCTCAAACAGGATAACCCCTAAGAAAACCATACCAAGAATTTTGAAAACTAGAGACTAAAAAAAAAAATCTTAAAAACAGGGAGAAATGACATACTACCTATACATGAGCACCAACTTGAATGACAGTGCATTTCTCATCTGAAACAATGGAGGTAAGAAAGTGGCAAGATGCTTTTCAAGTGCTAAAAGAAAAGAACTGTCAATCCCAAATCCTGTAGCTAGCAAATTTACCCTTCATGAATGAAAGGGAAATAAAAACATTCTCAGAGAAGGAAATGCTAAGAGCATTTGTTGCTAGCAGGTGTACCTTTAACAAATGGCTAAAGGAAGCTCTCCAAACACAAAATGATAACAGAGGAAGGCTGGAAGCTTTAGAAAGACAACAATGAGATGGATAAAAACAAATGGAAATGTAATAGATTATCCTGTGCCTCATGAGTTTCTTTAATCATATTTTATGTTGGAAGAAAAAGTTTTAAGACTATTCTATGTGATGTCTAATTTACATAGAAAAAATATTTAAACAATTATGTTCAAAATATGGGGAGAACAAAGAGTCCTACATGGATGTAAGGTTTCTACACTTCAGTTAAAGAGATAAAACTGATACCAGCAGAAGGCTGCAATAAATTTCATATGGTAATAGCTAGGAAAATCACTAAGAACACTGCACAAAGTGATATACTCAAATACATAGTACATAAAGCAAAATGGAACTCCAAAAAATGTTCAAATAACCCACAAGAAGGCAAGAAAAACAAAAAAAAATAGAGGGAACAAACAGAAAAAATAAAATAAAATGATAGCCTTAAACCCTAATATATTAATACACAGCTTAAACATAAATAGTATAACAATAAAAAGATAGAGATTGGCTAGGCGCAGTGGCTCATGCCTGTAATCTCGGCACTCTGGGAGACAGAGGTGAGAGGACTGCCTGAGCCCAGGGGTTCAAGACCAGCCTGGGCAATTCGGGGAGACTTTATCCTTACAATAAATAAAAAATTAGCTGAGTATGGTGGCACACACCTGTAGTTACAGCTACGTGGAAGGCTGAGGCAGAAGGGTTGCTTAATTCTAGTAGGTCGAGGCTGTAGTAGCCATGATCATGCCACTGCACTCTAGCCTGGGCAAGAGAGTGAGATTCTGACTGAAAAAACAAAAAAAAACAAAAAAAACTGACAGAGTAAAAAACAAAAAAAAAAACAAAACACACAACCCAACTAATTATGCTTTCTACAAGAAACTCGTAAATATAACAGTATACATAGGTTGAAAACAAAAAGAAAAAGATAATGTCAACATTAATTTTAAAAAAGCATCAGGCTGGGCTCAGTGGTTCAGCCTGCAATCCTAGCACTTTGGGAGGCCGAGGCAAGTAGATTGCCTGAGCCTGCAGGTTCGAGACCAGTACAAGTAATTTGGTGAGACCTCGTCTCTACAAAAAATCAAAAATTAGCCGTGTCATAGTGTGTGCCTGTAGTTCTGGCTATTGGAAGGCTGAGGTGGCAGGATCACTGGAGCCCAGCAGGTCAACGCTGGGGTGGCCCTGAGCGTGCCACTGCACTCCAACCTGGGCAACAGAGTGAGAGTCCTACTCAAAAAAAAATAAAAAATAAAAAAGCATCAGAGGCTATATTAATATTAGATAAAACAGACATCAGAGCAAAACAATAATTACTAAAACAAAAGAACATTATATAATGATAAAACAATCTCTCCATTAAGATATAGGAGGTCTTAAACATGGGCATCAAACAACAAAGCTTCAAAATACAGCAAAAACTGAGAGTTGAAAGATGTTGAAAATCCACAATTATTGTTAAGAACTTGATAGAATTACTAGACAGAAAAGTAACAAGAATATAAAAGACTGGAACAATACCCTCAACTAACAGGGATGTAACAGGCATTTATAGAACCCACTTTATCCAAAAACAACAGAATATACATTCTTTTCAAGTATTCACAGAACGCTCACCAAAAATGATCATATCCTGGGATGTAAAACAAACCTTAGCATTTTCAAAAGAACTGAAATCATACAGAGAATGTTTTCTGACCATAATGGACTCAGACTAAATATCAATAATAGATAACAGAGACATCTCCAAACAATTGATCATAATGGAATCAAACAAAAAAATGACAAAAAGCAGGATAACCTCCAAACAGTTGAAAGTTAAATAAAGGCTAGAAGTAGGAAGGTAAAAAACTATATACTGAAAGTTTTAATCCAACTTTATAGTTTAATAAAAGATACTGATTTTCTCTTTTGTTTGAGGTAGTTATTGAGATTATCATAACTAGTTCTTATTTATTTTTAAAATAATTTTTTGTAATAAAGTAATACTTAGTTGAAAAAGACCAAGAGTATTAAAAGTTATAAGACAGCTGAGCGTGGAGGCTCAAGCCTGTAATCTCAGCACTTTGGGAGGCCAAGGTGAGAGGATTGCCTAAGCTCAGGGGTGCGAGACTAGCCTGGGCAACTTGGTGAGACCTTATCTCTATAATAAATTAAAAAATAAGCCAGTTGTGCTAGTGCGTGCCTGTAGTTACAGCTACTTAGAAGGCTGAGGAGGAAGGATTGCCTGAGCCCAGTGGGTTGAGGCTGCAGTGGCCATGAGCATGCCACTGCACTCCAGCCTGGGTGACAGAGTGAGACTTAACTAAAAAAAAAAAAGTTATAAGACAAAACACAGCTATTCCCTGTCCTCCCATTCCCATCTTCACTTTCTCCCCCTGCAAAGATAACCCCTTTCAACTCTTTTAGCAGTTTCTTCTAGTGTTTCTAAGTAATATGTTTACATTGATTTCTTGACTTTTCTATTTTAGAAATTAACCACGACTTCCTACAAGGAAGATGAGGATGCAGCTCTCTAAGTATGAACACCCATCTTTGAGAACCATGCAAGTACAAACAAGCTGTCACTGACTATAGGAGGAAACAAGGTGTGTTTTCTGAAGATTCCTTCCAACTGCCATGAACCTATCAATATACAATCAAATAAAATAGCTAATAACTCCTTCCACAGCCTGTTCCTTATACTAAAAAAAAAAAAAAAAAGTCCTGTTATGAGATCTTGCCTAATAGATGTAAGTTGATATTTCAAGTATTCACTATAGACTTCAGGAGTCTAAAGAAATTTACAAATTCTAGCACTTTTTAATTTCTCTGCTCAAATTGCCACACAAAACAGCTGCCTTGTTCAATTTTGCATGTAAATGTGACTGACTATTAAGGCAATACAGTTACACTGCTAACAGCAAATGCTGAAATTGGGAGGAAGAATTCAGAGTTATGAAGACTTGGAATATATATTTGCCCTACTTTCCATAAATTTTATACTAAGCATTTTATTATCATCTCATTTAATCCTAACAATGCTATGAAATAGGTACTACTATCACAATTTTACAGCTGAGAAAATTAAGGCTCAGAGAGGAGCGGTAACTTGAACAAGATCACATAGCTAGGACATGACAAATTGGGGTTCCCAATACATCTATGTTACTTCCACTAGGTACTATGCTCTCTTTCCAGACCAACTGGGAAAACACTCCTTAGAGCAAGATATCACAACCCTTAGGAGCCTCTAAAACAAGATAAAACAAAGATGGAGAGGAGAATGTTACAAAGTTTCCCTTCAGGATATGCTAGGAATGCCAACAGGAGCACAGGACTGATCATCATCTTGCTCAGTGGCTCCTTCTAGTTAACGAGAGGTGAGAGAGCACTAAAGAGGAAGCATTCGCCTAAGAAACTCAGGCTTGCTGACCTCTCTCTTCCTGTGAACCCACTCCCCTCCCTGCCCTTCCCAGGGCCAGAGAAACCCACGGGTGAGGACCTGGTCTTTCTTCTGTCCTACAGTATCACCCAAAGCCACGCGAGTCTCCTCGGTGCCCTCTGCCGGTCCCTACCAGTGTGAAGCTCTTGGGAGAGGCTGCCCAACGCTTGACCGTGGTGAGGGGCCACTCCTGCAGCACTTCCTTGGTCTTCTCGTCCACGCGCATCACCGAGTCTTTTGTGATTCCCAGCAGGCGAGGAACCAGCTTGTTCTTGCCTTTCATCTTTTCCTGAGACAGGAGATACCAAGAGTTAGTGCTCTTCCTTTCAATGAATCTGATTTCATCAAGGGATCAGTGATTATGCAGTTTTACCCACATTCAACCTACATACGCTACGTTCCAGGACAGGCAGGGTTATTGGAAAACCTAGGTGTTGAGGCTAGGTGAGTCACTCGTTCAGTTAAAGGGATGGGAGCTGAAACAGAGACATCGGAGACTGGAAAGGTCCACAAAGGCATCCTTCCTGGAAGAGACTGTTCAGAGGGGCAGGTTGCTCCAAGAACAGAGACTAGGTCAGAAAGGCGGGAAAAGAAGCAAAGGTGAATTCCAAGTACTCTCTTTCCCAGTAGTCAACTCGATGAGTGGCAAGAAAGGGTTAATCTGGGATTTAAAATTAACTCAAACTGCCCAAGCAGAATCTTCTCATTATGAAGAGACACAGCCCCCTCCCCTTTTTCAAGTCCCTGAAATATATTTCCATTTGGCTGTGGTATTGTTGTATATCTACTGATTCTTAAAACATCTTTTATGATAAATTGTGATAATTTTTTAAGATACAGTCATCAGATCTATTAAAATAATGAATCCCTACCTCATACTCATATCCAAACAAATTCAAGATAGAGTAATAATTTAGGAAGAACACAGAAGTGAATGTTTTTGTGATTCCTGGGTGAGAAATCACTTTCTAGCAAAAACACCTAAATAAGAAGCCACCAAGGAAAAGAATAAATTTAACTCACAATATACATACTTGATACATCTTGGTTGGGGTGGGGGGAGAGAAGCAGGAGATAAAGAAACCTCCCCATAAAAAAAAAAAAAAAAAAAAGCAAATGACTGGGGAATAAATATTCACAGTGAATATAACAGTAACAGACCTCATATACTGTCCCTGTGATGTGCTCCCATAAATTAACAAAAATAACTGCTGAAGAACATGAGCAGAAAATGCTTTTAAAATAATAAACTGAACAATAAGCAAATACATGTTCACCTATATAAAACAGCAGAGGTTTTTAAAAAATTAAAATTAAAATCAATACTCAGAATCAAGGAAGGTATGGAAGGCGATCACTATTGACAGAAGAAAAATGTGTCAATATCTATCCAAAGCCTTAAAAAGTCCCTACTTTTGACACAGTTAGTTTTTAGGAACTTAGTTTTTTGGGGTTTTTTAACTTACAAATTTGTGTAAATATTATGCCACATGGCGCTCAACCAGAGTATATCATCATGAAAAACTGGAAACCCAAATTTTCGATAACATAGGACTTGATACATAAATTGTGGTGTATTAAAAATCATACTGTAGAAAGACAACTGGTTTTATGGAAATAAATTATTCGTTATATATTAGAAAATAAAAAATAAAACCATATGCAGAGTGTGATCCCATATGAAATAAAAATTTTAGGCTGGGTGTGGTGGCTCAAGACTGTTATCCCAGCACTTTGGGAGGCCGAGGTGAGGGGACTGCCTAAGCCCACGGGTTGGAGAACAGCCTGGGCAACTTGGCAAGACCTCATCTCTACAAGAAATCAAATTATTAGCCATGTGTAATAGCACGCGCCTATAGTTCTGGCTACTTAGAAAGGCTGAGGAGGAACGTCGCCTGAGCCCAGCAGGTCAACGCTGGGGTGGCTGTGAATGTGCCACTGCACTCTAGCCTGGGCAACAGAGTGAGACTCCAACTCAAAAAAAAAAATGTAAGTAGGCATTTCCATTACATGAACAAATGGTGGGACTGAGTGCCTCACATGACTTGTATTATTTACTCATGCTTTTCCTTTATTTCCAAAGTTTCACTTAATGCATATTATTTTTAAGGTTGTCGCAAAAAACTTTTCAAGTCATACTTGCTGAAACATAGCAATGCCTAAACTGCTGTTCTTGGAGGCACAGATATATATATTCACACACACAAAGTGTGTATACGTGGATGCATGTACAGACCCAACACAAGGTAGCGGCACTTGACACAGGGCTGGACCACATTAAATAGTTAGCAAGTATCACCTGTTCATGCTCAGAGCAGCTCCAAAAAGATGGTAGCATCATCATCTTTCATTCTGTAGATGAGCAGACCATTAATTCGCCAAAGGCAGACAGTGGTGAGTGGTAAAGCCACAATTTGAATATGTATTAGAGTAGCCCCAAAATATCTGACTTCAAAAACAGACTGTTCACCAGAGCTCATTGTCTTCTGGTGGAAGTAAAAAGAAAGAAGGCCAAATCCTTCCTTACTCATGGACATGTCATAACCCTCAGAGGATGATGACCACAGCACAGCATCAGCTTCTTCACAGCAGGGTAGTATGTTATCAGGACTCTGTGTGAGTGCCTAAGGAGGGGAATGTGGCCCTACACAGACCTCAAGTATTAAAAAAACACCGAGACAAGTCAAATTCTTTCCAAAGTGAGGCTGGTTCGACAACAGGTGAGATCCACGTGGGGTAGACGATGCCAGTCCACCTAATGATTTGGCTTCAGGAGCAACACGGAGTTTTAGGCTGAGAGGCTCTCGGCAGCCGATTCAGTCATACAAGGTTGGCAAAAGCCGAGCTGCTGAGATCCAGTAAGCGGACTGAAGATAAAATATGGATTGCAGCTGTTCCCTTCATCCGTTCCTATCTGCAACTCTCCCTGGTGAGGGGCTCTGGGGTACAGGGACACAGAATCAAGATGAATGCCCTCACTCTCATCAAAATCATTCCAGCCTGGGAGAGGAAGCCAGAGTGAACAAACAACTTACAGTGGCCATGACTGGGAAAACGGGATGTAGGAACTCCCAAAATACCAAAACTGGCAACAGAGACCACTATCAAGGGCTAACATTATTTCAGCACCTACCCACAACATACAGTGCAGCTGCAGAAGGTTAAATAGCAAATGGCTCAGGTCTGTGATCATGATGTAGGGTCTTCTCGGGGGCAGAGATGGCACAGGAAAGCCACAGGTAATAAGACTCCTTCCTTCCTGTGCTTCGAATCTCAGACCACCCCACATCACTCCTTTCCAACCTTCAACTACACAATAGACAAAAGCAGGCTATGGCGGCATCCATCTCTCTCCTACACTGACACACACAGAGGTGTGTGGAGCTGTGAGTTTTGCCAGCTTTCTAGAAGCTTCTCTCTTGAGGTGGTTCTGATTCGGTTGGTTTTGTTTTAGAAATGCATACAGCTTGCAGAACTCAACGGCAGAAGAAGGCAGGCCATCTACCAAGGAGAGGCTGGATTCATTAACAAGCCCAACCCCTCCTCTTTCAAACATGTCTCATTCATTTCCGTGGGTGGAGCACTGGCGGTGGCCAACTGTGATCCACACGCTGTAGGCAGGCTCTCCTACAGGTATGGAGATTGGTTGATTCTTACATCACCTGTGCTTCCCACCTGAGACTCTGGATTGGGTGGAGGGATGCAACTGGGCTAGGCTGTAGGCTCTTGGCCTCTCCAGTATAGCCCAAGCCCAAAGCATCCTCCCTACGGTGCAGCTGAGCTCACTAGAGTTCTATGCTGGCCTGGCCAGAAGGCTGGCTTGTGCGTTTTGCTCTGGATTCAGTATACTGATTTCTTTTAGGGGCATGGCAGAAAGGGGTGGTCACTCAGGAGCAAGACTGTGTTAAAGCCCCTACTTATTACCTATTTTCTCTCTAAAGACAATGGGCAGTCCATTGTGATTTAACTCATGATTCTGAGATGCTCTGAACACTTTCTGTGATCCTTTCAGAGTTCAGGGGAGAAAGGGGTGAGCTCCCCAGCCATCTCACCCCTCCAGGTTCTGGTTATGACTGCAGGGAAATTTCAAAGGCAAATGTGTAAGTGAGAAAGGCCACATAAGGATCATCTGGAACGAAACAGGATCCTGTGCAGGTCATGGGAAATGCCTGACTGTTGCTTAAGGGGTTTTGATTGAGTAGATCAGATAAAATGCAAAATTAGTCCTGTAAGAGGAAGACCGTGGACCTTTACAGCTCCCATTTGCTGAGATCTTATTTGAGGCTGTCTCCTTCTCTATCTTATTTAAACCTCATAAAAAGTCACAATAGTATAGGTGAGCAAACTGAGACTTAGAGATGGAAGGCAAAGTAACTCATCGATGGCCAAAGTGGCAAAGCCAGGATCCAAGTCCCCTCAAAGCACACGTCTCAGCCACTGAGCATACAGCTGCCTCATGTGGTTCCCTGTGGACCCACCACATGGCCATCAGACATTTTCTAAATCTAGGTAGGCAAACTTCAGCTGAGGCTAAATCCAGCTTATTGCCTATTTTTTTTTATTGCCTGAGAGTTGAATTTTCCATTCCATTTTCCATTTTTAAATTGAAAAAAAAGGAATGATGTTTTGTGACATGTGAAAATTATATAAAATTCAAATTCAGAGTCCATAAATAAAGCTGTGTAGGAACACAATCATGCCCATTCATTTACATGTTGCCTATGGCTGCTGTCACACTACAAGGGCACAGCTTTGAGTAGCAAGCCTGGCAAAACTTAAGATGCTTACAATGGGCCCTTAGGGCCACGGATTTGGAAAATGTGGGAAGGGGTAGGTGACTGGGATAATCTAAAATGTTCTCAATAGCCTTACATTTCAGGTACCACACTTGTTTACAGACATCAGTTCACTTAATCCTCATTAGAACTTTGTAAGAAATCACCATTCCCATTCCTCAGATGAAAAAACTGAGGTGTAGAGAGGTTATGTATGTCCTTTAAGGTCGTGTAAGTGTCTGCTATTTCTCACATAGGTGCATTGCCATCCTGGATTCTAGGCCAATCTTCCCAATTCCAATATGCGAGCACTTTATATTATAAAAAATAAAGCATAATACTGAGTCTGAGGACAAAATGTTCACAGATATAGAAGAAAATATGATGGAAGCAGCCCTAAGCACATCAAGCTAGTCTTCTCAGAATATCTATTACTAATCTCAAGACTGTGTGGTATGACTGTGGTCAACATCAATATGTAAATCTTTAGTAAATTATAATTTCATTGACTAGTTTGGAGTTTCTAATGGAATCCTCTGAAAATAGTGAATGATACGCTGGTATTACTTTTAATTTACTTCCTAAATTATGCTAGCGAGCCTCCTTCACAATTTAATGCTGCTTACAATTTGGGGTCTGAGAAATCCATTAACTGATGCTTTTTTAAAAACGTTACTTTCCCTTAAGCATACAATTATTTTTGACGCTATTCTACATGTGATCTATTTCTATCATACATTCCAAATGGTTTTGCTAATTTTTACAGACATACACTAAAGGTTTATCTCAGGTGGTTGACATATGCCTTATGAATTCATTTGCCAATTTAATAAATTTAATCATAAATCGAAAAGTTAAAATGATTCTCCACATATTGTTATAACATGTAGAGAATCTATATACTGAAAATTACAAAATGTTGATGAAAGCAATCAAGAGGATGCTAACCCCATGTTCATAGATTAAAAGACTCTCAACATAGTACAAAAAAGTCAATTCTTCCCAACTAATCCACAAATTTAATGCAATTCCTATCAAAATCCCAGCAAAGTTTTTTGTACATATAGACAAGCTTATGGTAAAGTG
The DNA here is from genome assembly GCF_000164805.1 of Carlito syrichta. NCBI lineage: Eukaryota > Metazoa > Chordata > Mammalia > Primates > Tarsiidae > Carlito > Carlito syrichta. The sequence continues at coordinate 108,495 of NW_007074750.1, read as the reverse complement.
TACAAGGAGGGACTTCCCCCAAAATGAAAATTTATAAAAAATTGTATATTTAGTCTTACATGTTTATAATTCAGTCACCTTCAAAGTACTCTCCATTTGATGCAGTACACCTACTGAGACACTTTTTTCCACTGCTCAAAACAGTTTTTAAACTCATCAATGTTTATGCCTTTTAGCACTACTGCTTTTTCTTTCAACTCTTACACACTGGCAAAACATTGCCTTTTGAGGGCTTTTTTCTTCTGGGAAAACAAAAGAAAAGTTACTTGGGGTGAGACTGGATGAATAGGGAGAGTGGGGCACCGGGATCATGCAGGTTTTGGTCAAAAACTGTTGAACACACAGCGTAGTGTGGGCAGGTTGTATAGATCACTCATCATGAAATAAGCAAAACTGTTGAAAGAATATCCACAAAAAAATTCAGTGAAGCCAAATGCAGCCTCTCACAACAACATTAGCTGGTATACTGATGCCCATGGGTTTCTAGCACTTACCTAACAGGGGAAGCCTGTATTACAAGGGGTTGACCCTCCAAAAAATAATTCCATTGGGGGGGGGCAACACCTCATAAATGAAAAAGGAAAAGACCTAAAACAATCTTGAAAAAGAAGAAAAAAGTGAAGGGAATCACGGTACTTGATGTTAAGGCTTACTATGGAGTTAACATGATTAAGACACTTAGAACAATGGGACAGAATGAAGAACTCAGAAATAGACCCATATTGATGTGTTCCACTAGGTTTTGACAATGATCCAAAAGTAATTCAATTGAGGTAAGATAGTATTTTCAACAAATGGTGCTGAAGCAACTAGATTATGGCGGTCATTACATGAATCTATACATGTGATAACATTATATAGAACTAAACACACACACACACACACACACACACACACACACACACACACAGAGTACATGTAAAACTGCTGAACTCTAAGGGCTGTGAATAGTACCAGTGTCATTTTCCTGGTTATGACACTGTACCCTAACTACCATTAGAGGACACTTGATGAAGGATACATAAGATCTTCCATATTATTATTCTTTAACACCACAGTCAACCTTAGAAGATTTTTATCACATTGAAAGTAAACCCTACCCCCTTAAATCATCATTCTCCTGTGCCTCTCAGCATACCACACTCCTAAGCAACCACTAACCTATATTTTGTCTCTACAGATTTGCCTATTCTGGACATTTCATATAAATGGAAGCATACAGTATGTGGTATTTTGCGACTACTTTCTTTCATTAGCCAAACAGTTACAAAGTTCATCCATGTTGTAGTATACATCAGTAGTTCAAGTAGTTTATTCCTTTTTCTGGCTAAATAACAATGTATCGTATGGACATACCATAAATTGTTTATCCATTTATCAGCTGATGAACATTTGTGCTGTTTCTATCTTTTGGCTAAATACTGCTATAAACACAACTATACAAGTTTCTGTGTGCATATACACTTTCAATTCTCTTTGGTAGGTATATACCTAGAGGTGGGACTGATGGGTCAAATGGCAGCTCCATATTTGATCAACTGAAGAACTGACAGACTGTTTTCTAAAGTGGTTGCATCATTGTACATTGCCATCAGCAGTGGGCAAGGGTTTCAATTTTTCCATAGTCTCACCAGCATTTATTATCTGACTTTTAAATTCTGTGTTATTTTGACAACTTCCTGTGAATCTATAATTACTTCAAATAGAAAGTTCAAAAAATAATTTGGTGTATTTTGTTATAAGACAAATAGTCATGGCAACAAATAATAGTAATTTTGCTCCTCCATTCCCTAATGCAATGCTTTTGATTTCATTTTTATATCTTACTGTATTTTCCAGTATTTCCTAAACAATGCTAAAGCGTAATGAGATGGTAGACACACTTGTTTTGATCCCAATTTTTATAGATTTCTCTTTGGCATTTTTTTTTTTTTTTTGAGTTGGAGTCTCACTCTGTCGCTGAGACTGGAGTGCAGTGGCGGCTCCCGGCCATCGCAGCCTCGACCTGCTGGGCTCCAGTGATCCTTCCGCCTCAGCCTTCCAAGTAGCTGGAACTACAGGCGCGCGCTACCACGCCTGGCTAAATTTTTGATTTATTGTAGAGATGAGGTCTCGGTTGCCCAGGGGGTCTCGAACCCGCGGTCTCAGGCAATCCACTCACCTCAGCCTCCCAAGGCGCGGGATTACAGGCTGAGCCACCAAGCCCGGCTGCTCTCTCTGGCATTTTTGTTAAGTATGATACTGATGACAGGCTTGAAACAGATACTCTGTCATGTTGAGCAAGTATACTTATATTTGAGCATTTTAAATTAAGCTTTATCAGAAGTAGATGTTGAATTTTATCAAACACTTTAGTGGCTTTTTATAAAAAATATGATGTCATCTTATTTAACCTATTCATCTGATTTACAAGGTTCATTAGTCCATACTATTAAATAATTCCTGAATTTTCCGTTGTACCTCTTTTCAAATAAGGCAAACTATAGTCAAGTAAATTATATTTATTACCAGTAATTATAAAATAAAATGGCATATTAAACAAGACAAGTGAGGAAAAAAAGGAAAGTGAGCAATGTGTTATTAATATTGCATAAAATGACAAAATAAAATTAATAAAAACTTGAATATCTAATATGTTTATAAAAGTTGCAAATACTGTCTACTTTCTTAGCCCTCTCTTCCCTTCAAAGAGAAGTAATTTTTAAAAAATAAAGGAGGGAAGGAGAGAGGGAGGGGAAAGGAAGAAGGAAAGTAAAGAGAGAGAAAGGGAGGGAGAAAGGAACGAAAGAAATATCAATCACTTTCTTGTTTTGCCCTAAATAATTTGTAAAAGGAGATCTGGTTTGATCAAACCTTCAAGACCCTGCTAAACCAGATCATCTGTGCTCTCCACCTACAGTTATCCTACTGACAACGGACAGATTTTTCTTAGACCCTAACTTGTCTTTGGAGAACAAATTTCTTTTCTCTACAATTTGCTGTTCAATTATCTTCCTTTCTAATTAACTACAGTTTTCTATGTGTTGGTTATTATCCTAAATTTACTGACTAAACTCAAGAGGTACAACAGTTTTTTTAGCACATCATTGAATTTAACTGTGCAAAGTCTAATTGTATTAATTGAAGATGATGTGAATTCAAGAGACGAGTTTCATACTTGGAGGACCACAGAAAAGTTCAAGAACACAGATGGAAATTGCTACCCTGTGCAGTGGTCATGCTGAAAATCTGTTTAATCTTTGTCACTGTGAGGTGTTAAAACTCACTCACTACTGGCTGCCCTTCTCAATAATGAATGAAAAGCTCTTCTCCTCCTACAATGAGCAGATCTCCCTATGATTTCTGGGCATGGAGGGGGAGCTAGGATAGTGGAGGCAGGTGACTTCCTCTCAAATGGGGTCATCCCAGTTAAGGCAGCACAGCCAATGGTTGGGGGAAATGGTTTGTGAGTCAGAGAAACCTGAATTCAAGTTCTGGCTGCTTCAGTTATTAGCCTTATGGTCCAGTTGAATCATTGGCTTTCTCTGGGCCTCTGTGTCTCCATTTAGATAAAGAAGAAAGTATTAGTAGTTTTTCCACTGGGTCGCTGATAAGTTTGAATGAGACATGCCTGCCATATAGCTGTTTACCAAATATTATTCTTGTTATTCTTTTTTTAGATTGGAAAATATACTTTATTTAGAAAGTAAATGTGAGTGAGAGTGAGAGAGTGAGAAAGAGAGAGAGAGAGAGAAGACAGAGGAGAGATTCACCTCCCCAAGGTAGGGGAGGGAACTGAGGCTAGGAAACATGGCGGCCATAATTCAAAGAGCCATGTGGACACATCAGAGTTTAACAAAACAATGGCCATTCTTTCATTTTTGTTACTCTTAATATTGCTAAGTGGAGTCACTGTTGAATGGTATCCATGCCATTCAAAAATTCACCAATGGTTTAAAACCGCCACTAAATGTAAAAGATTCAACCTCTCAATTATTTTTCTTAAAAATGAGGTGACTGCCATACGCTTTCTTCATTGGCAAGGTCCTCAGTGATTTCTGGTGTAAAACTGGGAGCTGGTTTGGTTGATGCTGCTTATCAGCATGAAGCATATGCCTCTCTAAGTCTAACATCCTGAGTCTACCTTTCTCTCAAGAAAAGCATCTCAGAGGACTGCATCACTTCTTCTTCTGCTGTTCTCAGCTGTGGGGAAAGACACACCCTGAACCCACCCTGTCTTTGTCTTTCTACCTTCCATCCCTGGATACAGCTACGGTATAGGTGGTTTACACTCCGTCTGCTGTAAGCAACACGGAAATCTCAATATGTAGTAGAACTTCCTCCAGGGACAAGGACAAGATGCAGAAGGCCTGAAGTCACAACAAAACAAGTAGAAATCTGTGAAACCTATTTGTTGGACAACTAAAAAAGAGCACCATTTTCCTGAGATCAAGAAGAGCAGCCGGGTGCAGTGGCTCATGCCCGTCAACTCAGCACTTTGGGAGGCCAAGGAGAGGAGATTGCCTGAGTCCAGGAGTTCAAGACCAACTTGGGCAACTTGGTGAGACCGCGTCTCTACAATAAATGAAAAAAATTAGCTGCGCATGGTGGCACGTGCCTGTGGTTCCAGCTACTTGGAAAGCTGGGGCACAAGGATTGCCTGAGCCCAACAAGTTGAGATGGCAGAGGCCGTTAAGTGTGCCACTACACTCCAGCCTAGGTGAAAGAGTGAGACTCTGACTCAAAAACAACAACAAAAAAGCCAAGTGGGGACAAAGCTAATGGGAGGATTTTCAGTCAACTGAAGATGATATCCAGGGAGAGCCTACCTCATGGGTTGAATTTCAAAGACATACCTCTTTTCCTCCAGTAGGAGATAAACAGTTCCCATGAAAACAGATCTGGAGGCTATAACAGTCCTAAGACCTGTCTTAACGTATGCAGTAAGTACCACGTCTACCACATGAATTCGATTTGGTCTGCCTGTTGAACAGCCTTCACTTAGTCCAGAAGACCCTTGACAGTCATACATGAGACATTATCAGGGAAAGTAGTAACAAGCCAAAGTGAACTCATTCTTTCAGGGACTTTCTAGCATGACAGTGATCTGAGCCAAGACCCACCTGCCTGAGGCCCACAGGCAGCCAGGCTCACTTACCAGCCGGCAGCTCATGCCCCTCGTGTATGTGTTGCAGGTCAGAGCTGAACAGATGCCCAACTTACAAATACTAGAGGTCTGGGTATGGCAAACTAGGTGTAACAGAAAATGCTTGAACAAAAGAAAAAGAGGTGGCAGAGGCGAACGCTCTCCCCATACTGCCCAACTCACCTTCACCAGGAAGAAGGACACCCCGTATGTGCGGAGGGACCGGGCGAGTTTGACGTACTTGACCTTGGCTTCGATTTCACTCATTTCTCCACAGTTCTTATGCTCCTGCAAGTGACAGTAGCCAGGGACTGGTTATTGCAGCTCTGCCAAAAGGTAGACTTGGTGAGAGACAGTGATTACACGCAATGGCTACAGTGGCTCTGAGTGATCCGTAAGTGGCACTGGTGACCCCTCCATGACACAGGCTTCTCTCAACCAAGAGTCAGAGCACACAGAAAGCTCCAGTGCAGGGCTTTCCAGCCTGAGTCCGAACCCAAGCAGCCGATGTGTTTCACAACTAAATATGACAATACATGCATAGGTACAGCGTGGCAAGGACAGGATCCACAACTGCAACCAGATTTTCAGAGGACTCCATGTGTTCCAAAGTTCAGAACCAACACTTTAAATTGGCTAGAAAAATGTCCTCAGGAGATGTATCACTCTAATTTTCATCTAATATCTCTATCCAAAGAGCAGGGTAAATATATGCATATTAATGACAGCACTTAGAATATATATGTACGTATATATTCCAACTATATATAGTTTTATTAAGACAATTAATATATATTATAAATATTTCATTAAGATAATTAATCTTATATATAGTTTTATTGAGATAATTATATATATGTATAATTTGTATTTTAGCTTATATTTACATTTCAAGAACAAAGAAGGCTTTGATATCTTGGATTCCCTGGAGTGACTCTTTGGTAATGCTAGCATTAGGGCTTTTCTTAGCGGTTGCCTAGAACAGACAAATCTCAGACTTTTAGAATAACCCTGGGTTTTTGTTTTTGTTTTTTTTTTTTGAGTTGGAGTCTCACTCTATCGCCCAGATTGGAGTGCAGTGGCCACTCCCGGCCACCGCAGCCTCGACCTGCTGGGCTCTGGCGATCCTTCCGCCTCAGCCTTCTGAGTAGCCGGAATTACAGGCACACGCTACCACGCCCGGCTGATTTTTTTGATTTACTGTAGAGATGAGGTCTTGCTGCCCAGGCGGGTCTCGAACCTGCGGGCTCAGGCAATCCACTCACCTCAGCCTCCCAAAGGCGCGGGATTACAGGCTGAGCCACCGAGCCCAGCTAACCCTGGGTTTTTTTAAAAGGACTAGTTCACAAATTCTACCTTCAAAAAACCAATCTCAGAATAAAGACGCTATGTGTAGTCCCTTCCTCAGTGCATGTTAATGGTCTATCACCTTGTTTCAATGTTACCAAGATGATGCCTTTGAAATTAAATGTACGTACATTTTCCTCATGAGGGCTAAGTAACCTTTAGCAAGAAAGTATGGATTAAGATAATAAATCTGCCCAAAGTGGAACCGTCAGCTTCTTTACTCTCAAGTCACTAATCATTTATTATATAAGAGTATAGGCACAGAGTATAAAACTATCATGTGCTGAGGACCCTCGCACTAATAAATGAGGACAGAGAGTGAGGAGAATAATAAATTTCTGTACATTTCCAATACCTGAAATATTCGCTTTTCAGCTCCTCTCTGCTTGATGTATTCTTTGGGCAGAAATTCCTTTAGACTGAGAGAGAGAAATTTTAGAGGTAAGGCATTTATCATCTTCTGTGATAAGAAGCAAAGCAAAGACAAGCCTTTTTAATAAAACTCACAGTTAAAAGACTAACTCTCCTAATATTTTATGGAATAATTAATAACAGACTGCTGTATGCTACAATACACTAAATAAAGACACGGACATAAACCCAGTTTGATTTTTTTTTTTTTTAAAAAAAGGTCAAACTAACATTTAAAGAAGACAGAACTTCCAGGATATATTTTAAAGTAAAAAAAAAAAAAAAAATTAATGGCTGGGCGCAGTGGCTCACACTTATAATCCTAGCACTTTGCGAGGTTGTGGTAAGGGGACAGCTGAGCCCATGGGTTCAAGACCAGCCTGGGCAACTTGGCGAGACCTCATCTCTACAATAAATAAAAAAATTAGCTGGGTATGGTAGCGCATACCTGTGATCCCAGCTACTTGGAAGGCTGAGGCAAAAAGATCACCTGAGCCCAGGAGGTTGAGGTTGTGATAACTGTCAGCGTGTCACTGCACTCTAGCCTGGGTGATAGAGTGAGACTCCAACTCAGAAAAATAAAAATATATAAATACAACAAGATCACGAGATCACAAGTGTCTACAGTATGCTACCCTTTGTAAAGAAAGAAAGAAAAATGTTTTATTTGAAAAACTTTTTACAATTAGCTATGTTATCTATTTTAAAATAACAGAAGCCAAAATATAGTACTAATAAAAGTGGTTCTCCATGGGAAGAGGGGGAAAACAAGGAGGAGAGGACAAGGGTAGAAACCAAACCCTGTGCATTCCTTGTATTATAGATTTCACTTTAAAAACACATGGACTATAAGAATCTTAGAAAACACAAGAGACACCCTTATGGGGTCTCCTGATTCCTGATCAGAACCAATTCCTGATCAGAACCCTAAGTGCCCACACCATAAGAAATAAGAGAGTGGGACCTCATCAAACTGACAGGCTTCAGTAAAGCAAAAGAAACCATCAAGAAAGCAGGGAGACAGCCCACAAAACGGGAAAAAAATATTTGCCAACTGTATATCTGACAAAGGCCTAACATCTAGGACCTACAAGGAACTCAAATGCACCGAAAGGAAAAAAACAAACAGCCCCATGAAAAAGTGGCAAAAGACATGAAAAGACATTTCTCAAAAGAAGACATACGGGCAGCCAACAGACACATGAAAAAGTGCTCAGCCTCACTCATTATCAGAGAAATGCAAATCAAACACACTGAGATACCACCTAACCTCAGTAAGAATGGCCATCATTAATAAAACAAACAACAACAGATGCTGGCGAGGATGCAGAGAAAGAGGAATGCTTCTACACTGCTGGTAGGAGTGCAAACTAGTGCAACCTCTTTGGAAATCAGTGTGGCAATTTCTGAAAGAACTGGAAATTGACCTTCTATATGACCCAGCAATCCCGCTATTGGGAATATACCCAGAGGAACACAAATCATTCTACAAAAAAGATACCTGCATACGTATGTTTGCTGCAGCTCTATTCACAATAGCAAAAACATGGAACCAACCATGCTGCCCACTGAAGCTGGACTGGATTAAAAAAAATGTGGTACATATACACAGTGGAATATTATGCAGTCATTAAGAAGGACAAACATATGGACTTTGCAGCAACTTGGGTGGATTTAGAGTCAATCATACTCAGTGATCTATCATAGAAACAAAAGAACAGAGATCATATGTTCTCACTCATAAGCGGACCTTGAACAATTATAATACTATAAGAAAGGAATCGGCAGTAGTGGGAAACTGGTGGGGGGGGAGGGATTGGCAGTTGAGGGAAACTGCTAGGGGAGGGAGGGGCACATCTCATCAACAAGGGTACCCACATAATCAACATCTGTATACCTAACCCTAAATTGTACCCCACATCTTTATAATAAAAATAGAAGGAAAAAAAAAAAGAAAAACACACATGAAATCTAAAGTAGTAATACTTAAAAATCTAAAGCAAACTCAAACAAATGAACTTAACAGTGTATCAAGTTGACAGCATAACTATAGGGAGAATAATTATTTCAAATAACCCTGAAAAACAGTGTTTTAACTATATATCCCTAGTGGATATCTATCTATCTATCTATCTATCTATCTATCTATCTATCTATCTATCTATCTATGTATCTACTGTTATTATTATTTTTTAAAGAGACATTGTCTCACTCTGTCACCCAAGCTGGAGAGCAGTGGTGAGATCATAGCTTACTGCAACCTTGAATTCCTGGGTTCAAGTAATCTTCTCGTCTCAGTCTCCCGAGTAGATATGACTACAGGTGCACACCACCACACCAGGCTAATTTTTTAATCTTTTTGTAGAAATGCCATGTTGCCCAGGCTGGTCTCAAACTCCTGGCCTCACATGATCCTCCCACCTCAGCCTCCCAATATAGTGGGATCTATCTTAAGGACAAAATGAACCCGAACAGAACTATCAGTAAAAATACTGATACCAATATTTAAAAATTAGCAGCCTCCCTCCTCTCTTTACACACACAAACATAATATAAAATTAGGATAGTACATTATATATAAGTAGGATGCTGTATATAATTTGTATAAGGTAAGTAATTATGTTCACTGTTAGAAACCAAGATTTTCAGCATAAAATAGATAAAAATAAATAAAAAGCAAAAAGCCTTGACTGAAAACCCTACAGCCTTTCATTTGAATTAGAAATATTGGCTTGAAGGCTTGATTTTTATTTTTCTGGAAAACATTATTTTCTAAGTGTATCCCCTGAAGTGGCTAGGAGCAAGGACACTGGTGGCAATAGCATCCTTCCCAGTGCCGTGGTCAGATGGTCTGGGGCAAAAAAAAAAAAAAAAAAAGTATAAAACGTTCCTAGAACTTCTTGTACCTTGAATCAAGAAAGCCACCAAGATGATACAGGAGCCAATACATGGATTCCTACTGGCCAAAAATGGGATGGTTTTAAAAACTTTACATAAAAGAAAAGAGAACACAGTAATGAGCCCATCCATCAACAATTACTGACTCATGGCCAGTCACGGCTCACCTCCTGTCTTCTCTACCCTCATACCCTCCCCTGTATTATTCTGAAGAAAAACGGAGACATCATATAATTAATTTCATGTGTTGGGTGAATTTGACCATCAGCAAAAGGATGGCTGTAAATAGGTTAAAACACAGATACATAAAATCCCTAAAGACTAAAAAAACTGGTCACCTTGGAACGTAGCTTAGAGTACCAACTCACACCCCAAACTGGTAAGTCAAGGGAAAAGAAACAAGCATTTATTTTGACATTTCTACCTGCTGATGAGGAAGAGAATCATAGTTAGTAAACATAGATGGAATAATAAAAGTCCCAGACCATTTTACAAATCAATGGAATAATTGACAGATTAAAGCAAATTTCAGTGATTTCAAAAACCAATAAAGGACATGCTGATGGGTAACTTTATAATAGATGGATCAGTCTGATAACATCTAAACCCACTGATCAATTTTAATATTAATAAAAGTAGGATAACCTGACAATCTATGCCACCTGATGGCTGCAAAAGGAAGTATACAGCACGACCTAGGCGGTGTCCTTGGCTATAAAGAAAGAGGAAGTAAATACACAACCAAAACCAAGGTTCATTAAGCCCCTGGATCTAATATTAGTTTACAAACAGAGGAGTAAAGGAAAATGTTCAGTGACACCATCAGGATACATTCAACCAAACCTCAACACAGGAAGTTCTATAAAAGGAACCCAGGTTCCTCACAGATACATGGTTTTGGAGGGGGAATGCAAAGAAGGACACAGTAACAGATTAAAAGACATCAAAGACACACAATTACCACAAAGCTACAGTAACAAGGACAGTACAGTATCAATATAAGAACAGACATATAGGTCAAGGGGAAAGAATTAAAAGTCCAGAAATTAACCCTCAGTTTTATGTTCAATTGATTTTCAACACAGATTCCAAGACAATTCAAATGGGAGGAAAGAACAGTTTTGTTTTCTTTTGTTTTTAAATAGATGGTGTTGGGACAACTGGATATCAGCATGCAAAAGAAAAAAGGTGAACTACAGCAAAATTAAAAACTTTTAAAATTGCAAATAATACCACCAAAAAGTGAAAATACAGTTCACAGAATGAAGGAAAATATTCGCAAATTATCTATCTGTTAAGGGAATTGTATCCAGATTACATACAAACCCTTACAACTGAATAATAAAAAGACAACTCCCCCAATTAAAAAATGGGCCAAGAATCTGAACAAAGAAGAAATACAAATGGCCAAGAAGCACATGAAAACATGTTCAACAGTATAACCCATCGGGGAAATGCAAATGTGATATACCACTGCACACCCACTGGGATGGCTACAATAAGAAAGATGGCCAGTCAAGGGCATGGAGAAATTGGAACTCACACACCACTGGCAGGAATGTAAATGGGTACAGCTGCTGTGAAAAACAAGCGTGGTAGTCCCTTAAAATATTAAACCACAGTTCCACACCTTGGTAAATATCCAGAAAAATTAAAATATGTTTTCACAAATGCATATACACAAATATTCATAGCAGCATTATTCATAAGAGGCAAAAGGAAGAAATAACTCAAAGGTCCATCAGTTGATGCATAAATAAAATGTGCTATCCACAGGATGGACAATTATTTGAAAAAGCATTTGGCAGCCGGGCTTGGTGGCTCAGCCTGTAATCCCGCGCCTTTGGGAGGCTGAGGTGAGTGGATTGCCTGAGCCCGCGGGTACGAGACCCGACTGGGCAGCGAGAACTCATCTCTACAATAAATCAAAAAAATCAGCCGGGCGTGGTGGCGCATGCCTGTAATTCCGGCTCCTTGGAAGGCTGATGTGGAAGGTTCGCCGGAGCTCAGCAGGTGGAGGCTGCTCGACCACTGCACTCCAGGCTGGCTGACAGAGTGAGACTCCGACTCAAAAAAAAAAAAAAAGAAAAAGTATATGGCAATGTAAAGGAATGAAGTAATGATACGTGCTACAAAATGGAAACATTGTGCTAAGTGAAAGAAGCCTGTCACAAAAGAAAAGTTGTATGATTTAACTGATAAGAAATGTCCAGAATAGGCAAATCCATAAAAACAGAATCAATTTGTGGTTGCCAAGGCTGGGGGAACGAGAGGGAAAATGAGAAAGAAGTGCTAATAGGCACAGGATTTCTTTTAGGGGAAGACAAAAATGTTCTAAAACTAGATTTGGTGATGGTTGTACAATCCTGTGAATACACTAAAAACACTGAATTGTACACTTCAAACAGGCAAATAAACTACATCTCAATAAAGCTGTTTAAAAAACATAATTAATGGAATATTAGGCAGCCATAAAGAAGGACAAATATATGGACTTTGCAGCAACTTGGATGGATTTGGAGTTGATCATACTCAGTGATTTATCACAGAAAGAAAGAACTGAGTTCCATATGTTCTCACTCATAAGGTGACCTTGAACCTTATAATGCTATAAGAAAGTGATTGGCAGTAGTAGAAAACTGTCAGGGGGCAGGGGTGGGACTGGCAGTTGAGGGAAACTGCTAGGAGAGGGAGGGGCATACCTCATCAACAAGGGTACGTGCATGATCAATGTTTATATACTTAACCCTGAATTGTACCCCACATCTTTGTAACAAATAAATAAAATTTTTTTAAAAAGCTCAGCCTCACTAATCATCAAAGAAATGCAAATTAAAACCACACTGAGATACTATCTAATTCCAGCCAGGATGGCCATCACCAGTAACTCAAAAAACAACAGACGCTGGAGAGGATGTGGGGGAAAGGGAACATTTCTATACTGTTGGTGGGAGTGTAAACTAGTACAACCTCTGTGGAAAACAGTCTGGCAATTCCTAAAACATCTACTAATTGACCTTCCATTTCCCCTTCTGGGAATATACCTGGAGGAACTCAAATCACTCTATAAAAAAGATACCTGCACACGCATGTTTATTGCAGCATTATTCACAATAGCAAAAACATGGAGCCAACCATGCTGCCCATTGAAAGAGGACTGGATAAAAAAATGTGGCACATACACATGATGATATATCATGCAGCCATAAAGAAGGACAAAATTATGAACTTCGCAGCAAGTTAGATGGACTTAGAATCTATAATACTCAGAGATCTATCACAGAAACCAAGAACTGAGTACCACATGTTCTCACTCATAAGCAGACCTTGAACAAAATACTGCAAGAAAGGGATTGGCATTAGTGGGAAACTGCCAGGGGAGTAAGTGGAGGGCACACTTCATCAACAAGGGCAGCTGCTTAACGACCATTTGTATACCTAACCCTGAATTGGACCCCACATCTTTAAAAATAGTGATGAAAAAAAAGATAGTGGGAGGATGCTGAGGAAACCATTAAACATAATTGAGCCATTAAGGATCAGTTTTGCTTTTAATAGTTTCTTCTATATTTCGCCTGTATTCTGGGAAATAGTTCCTCTTGACTTGTGGAGCTGTTGATATACATCTAATGCTATAGAATATTCTTAATATAGTCTAAACTAATTACTAGGGAATGTAAACCTAATAAAAATAAATAAATAAATAAATAAAAACATAATCAAATATAATTTGTAGACCTTGTTTGGATTCTGATATGAAGCAAATATAAAATGACATTTACAAGACAAAGGAGGAAATTTAACAGACTAGATATAAGATGGTACTAAGGACATTTTGCTAATTTTGAGGGGTATTAGAATGGATCTGTCATGTTTTTATTTAAAAAAATTATAACTAAAAATAATTCTATACTGTTAGAGAAACACAGATGAAATGATATACTGTCTGGAATTTACTTTAAAATACTCCGGCTAAATTAGAGGGGGGAAGGGAGAGGGCATTCCATTAAGACTGAGTAAAGATGCTTGATCAGTCGGCAAACTACTTCTGTAGCTGGAAGTTGCTACTGCTACGTATTTCCTGAAATTTCTGGGACCTGGCTCTGAGCATCCGTAGAATACTACGGCCTCACCAAGAGACTCTAGGCCACAGCCAGGTGTAGTGATGCACACCTGTAGCCTCAACTACTTGGGAGGCTGAGGTGGTAGGGTTGCTTGAGCCCAGGAGTCTTAGGCTGCAGTGACCTATGACTGCACCACTGTACTCCAGCCTGGGTGAAACCAGTCTCAAAACAAACAAACAAAAAAGACCCCAGTTCATCAGTAGGAGGGATCTAAGAAATATCTAATCTGCAGCAGTTTAGATGTTATGATTATCATTAAGCAATTTCATGAACAAAAATGAATGATTCAGAGAGACTTGGAAGGCACCAGCTTCACGAAAGAGGAAGATGAGTGTGTGAACATATAGCAGATGTCACAGGACTTGTAAGTGGCAGTGAGTCTCTGCCCTCCCAGACCAAGAGTAGGTACCCCTGAATACACAGCTGCCTCAGGCTTTCCCACAGTATCACATTTTTTTTTTTGAGTCCAAGTGTCACTCTGTCACCTAGGGTGGAGTGCAGGGGCACACTCACAGTCACCCCAGCGTCGACCTGCTGGGCTCCAGCCAGCCTTCTGCCTCAACTTTCCAAGTAGCTGGAACCACAGGTGCGCACTATCATGCCCAGCTCATTTTTTAATTTATTGTAGAGACAAGGTCCCACCAAGTTGCCCAGGCTAGTCTCGAACCTCTGAGCTCAGCAATCCTCAGGCCTCGGCTTCCCAAAGTGCTGGAATTATTGGCTTGAACCACTGTGCCTGCCCAAGGAGCACATTTTAATTGACAAGGGGAAGGCCTCATGAGTGGACCACTGCTGGGAGCCTCCAGAGAGCCGCTCCTACACCATCCCCAAAGACAGACCTGGTGAAGGTTAGCAGGAGCACCTAAGAAGGGTGTCAAGCCACATCAAGCCTCTGCCAACAATGACTGTTTCTAGAAGAACGCCAGATAGGGTGGCCAGCGGCACAGGAGGGGTAGAGCACGCTGGGCATTTATGGCAGGAAAGTGCAGCAGTAAGCTCTCTCTATTCACACTCTGCAAAACCCATCCCCAGCGTCTGCCTCCTAAGCCGCTCTTCAAAGGTGGTGAAAACACTATGAAAAAGATACCTGCACACACATGTTTACTGCAGCATTGTTCACAATAGCAAAAACATGGAACCATCTGTGCTGCCCATCGAAAGAGGACTGGATAAAAAAAATGTGGTACATACACACAATAGAATATTATGCGGCCATAAGGGAAGGCAAAATTATGAACTTCACAGCAACCTGGATGGACTTAGAGGCTATGATACTGAGTATCTCTCACAGAAACAAAGAACTGAGTATCTCACATGTTCTCCTTATAAGCGGACCTTGAACAATTACTGTAATACTACAAAAAAGGGATTGGCGTAGTGGGAGACTGCTGGGGGAGCGGGGGGTGGGGCGGGCACACCTCATCAACAAGGGTACCTGCATAATGAACATCTGAATACCCAACCCTGAATTGTACGCCACATCTTTAAAACCAAAAAAAAAAGAAGGTGGTGAAAACAACTTGGGGAGGTATCTGAGAGGCGTCACCCCGATGTCTCAAGAGTTGGGTAAGGGGAGTTTAACGTGGTTTAAGATGTGAAGAGGGTGTATGCATACACGCATGGCGTGCATTTTTCCCCTAGCAGATCAGCCTGGTGCCTGGTGCATCAGTACAGAGCAGGACTGAACAGGCATGGTGTCATTCGGGCCTGCCTGCCAGCAGCACGGCTGAAAGTTCCAGTTGAGTTGTTGTGATGACTGAACGCTAGTGTGGAAGCCTCCGAACAGGGGGGAAATGCACACACATGAAATCTGTCAGCCTCCTCGGAAAAATGGGTCAGGCTGTCAAACCTGAATGGAAACATATCTAAGTAAGCTCTGGTCAAGCAAAGTCCCTCCCACTGCCTCTTAAATATTCCCACCTTACAAGGGCAGCCATCTAAAAGCTGTGCATTTGGCATTCACTTCTCCAAGCCCTACCGCCAGCCTTTGAAGTATCCCCCATTCTGAACGCAGCAATCCTAACAGATCTTCCACTCCGCCAAGTCAGCAGACGAATCAATTCATCAATGCTCTTCCTCCTCTCTAAGATCCACAGGAGGTAGGAAGTCTGCAGCCAATAAACTCCTCTTTCATGAGCTCCAACTTCTGCTCTAGCCTAGTCAGCGGCATTTGTTCTCTGATCTGTGGCAGCTGGCTGTACATCACATGATTATGTAATATACTGACACAGTCCATAAACTGCTAAGATAGTATTAAAAAACCAAGCTGCTGAATGCTTCCTAATGGGAAATATTCACAAAGTTATTAAATGAAATATAGATGAGACAACTGTAAAATACTTTTTAAAAATCATAAAAATCTAAAAAGACTCTGTCCTCAGATTGCTTCATGATTGTCTTTAAATTCCCTCATAGATGATGCATTATGCATGGTTCATACAAAAAAGATGCTGTAGAAATCCAATCAGGGGACTCACACGTCAAAAAACTAGCAATCACTATAGGAGTTATAAGTAAAACAAAGGGTAACAAAGGGCTTCTGAGAGGTACCTATCACTTGTTATGATTCTAACACTTTAAACACTTTGTTGAATTCTCCAAGCAAGAGTCCAAACCTATGAATGAAGGGTCTCTAGGACTAACAATGGCTAGCAGTTATTCAAAGACAAACACCGTTTAAGGTGTTTTCCATGCATAAATTGATGAATTAAATTCTGACAAAAGCTTTATGAAAAAGAGATGCCATTTTCCCGCATGGAGTCTGAGACTCAGTGATGCTAAGTTGCCACAGTCACTGCCTGCAAGTCTGGTCTCCTCTGTGGGTACTGGGGTCTGTGCTCTTGGCTGCTTGTATCTCCCAGCCCTTGTAAATTACCCTTGAGTCAAACAACATAACATGTGATCAGTGCTTCAGATTCCTTGGAATAAGATAATGGGGACGCCCAATCAGATGATGATAATGAGGACGACGTCTTAGCAGCTGCTTTTCTGGAAAAGTTCAGAAGCTAAAAAAAAGAAAAGAAAAGAAAAGCCCAGAAGCACTAGAATCAGGAAAGGGGAATTTAGTGATTAACATATTTGAAGGAGTAGGATCTGGATTCAAATCCAAATATTCACTAAAATCTCATTTTCTCTTTTTAAGATTGAGTTGCAATTTTTTTATTGCATATACTTAAGGTATACTGCATGGTGTGTTGATATACATAGAGAAACGATTACTTCAGCAAGCAAATTAACATATCCATCATTGCAGAGTTGCTTTTTTGTGGTAAAAGTATCTAAAATCTGCTGTTAGCAAATTTCCAGTTACAACTTTAGCTACCGTCCTCACGATGTACATATGCACATGAAATCTCCAGACCTCCTCATCCTATGTAACTGAAACTCTGTACCCCAACCACCACCTCCCCATCTCCCACACCCTCCCACCTTGGTCACCACCTTCCTAGTCTCTGTCTCCGTGTACTTAAGCTTTTTGTGTTGTTCTGTGTTAAAAGCCCACACTTAAGTGAGTTCATGCAGCGCTCCATTTCTGCACTTCGCTCAGCCCACTCAGAGGTCATCATAAGTTTGTCCGTGTCGTAAATGACAGCATCGCCTTTTTTTAAAAAGGCAAAATGATATTCTGGTGTGGATATGTACTGAAACCACATTTTCTTATGGAAAATGTAAGCTGTCTCCACAAGTAATTCCAAAAGAGAAGTCTCAAAAATGTTTTCTAATCTGGCAACAAGCTACAAGTACGTAGGGAGGCAGTTATGATTTGGGGAAAAGTCAACGGCCTCTGACCTGTCCCAGAGATGCCACCAAGAAGCTGTCTAACCACAGGCAAGTCACCGCCTTTTTAAGTGGGTTTCATCACCTGAAAAGCAGAAAAAATTCCTGACTATGAGTGGCATTGCTCATATGAGTTGAAAACAAGGAATGTCCCCTCCTCCTTTGTGAGGGCTGAGGTCATCAGTATGAACAGACAAAGCAGGGACGCATCTACCCCACTGAGGGTGGAGGAACAGAGGGAAGCGTAGAGAGGCACAACAGGGGCAGCAGCACCCAAAGGATGCTGGGACTCCCAGGATCCTGACTCACCCTTTATGCTAAATCACCAAATGATTAACATCTTAAATCTGGTGTCACATAAGGTTCTCAAAGGAGGTCCCAGGACCAGCACCAGCAGCACCTCAGAGCATGTTAGGAATGTCCCTTGTCAAGCTCCACCTCACACAGCTGCTGAATAAGAGGCTCTGGAGGGTGAGGTGAAGCCCAGCAGTCTGTCTTTTAACAAGTCCTCTAGATGATTCTGACAAAGGCCGAGGTTGGAGAACCACTGGCACACGGCTGAAAGCTCAAATTACAGAATCAGACACACCTGGATTTGAATCCAGACTCAAAGATCAAGATGTCTGCGTGACTGAGAGCATTGGTTAAGTTCTGGTTAAGTGAGGTGATAATACAGGTGGAAGGAAGCATGGATTGGGTTGGTAAGAAGAAACGGAGAGTGAAAATGGCTTGCGTGTTAGTCGGTTTGTGCTGCTGTAACAGAATACCGCACCCTGGGTGATTTGTAAAGAACAGAAATGTATTGTTCACAGTTCCGGAGGCTACAAAGTGCATGATCAAGGCACTGGCAGGTCCAGTTGTCATGGAGGGATGGATTCTCCAGAGGAGGAGCGGTGTGTCCTGCAAGGCGGTAAAGGAAGCTGGCTGAATGCTGCTGCAAATGCTCCCTGCTGAATCCCACTCACCAGGGAGGAGCCCCCAGAGCCTGATCACTTCTTGAAGGCCCCGCTTCTTAATACTATCACGTCAGTAATGTCTGCATTTTGGCGGGGACATAGTCAAAACATCGCAGCATGGCAGAAGCACGGGAAATGGGTTTGAAGACTTAGCTTGGCCACATAGTCGTTTTGTGATCCTGCACCAATCCAAATGCCCCTGAAGGACAGGGTACTGTCTTTACACTCGACAGACCAGGGCTGGAAAAATCTAGAGGCTCCTGGCTTGAAAGTACTTTGGGAGGTAGGCACCAACTTGAGGAGGCTGGGTTAGGAGGAAACAGTGCAGGTGCCATTGGATGGACACTACCTCCCCAAACTGAGAGCACAGGACTGCTCTGAGCTGTCAGGGCCACAGGACAGAAGCAAACAATAAGGAAACAAAAGTGCTGAAAAGCATACAAACAGCCTTTTCTGTATTTTACTGTAAATTGAGTGGGAAAGTGGTGGTGAGGAATAGAAGGCAAGAAAACTGATGAAAAACAAAAGGTGAAATGTCTGCTTTATGGTTAGTTTGAAAACAGAATTGACAGCCAGATTGTTCTGACAAAAGCACAGAGAGACTAAGTCCACAGAAGGAGTTTGTGTTTGAACAGATGCCAAGTGAAAAGCTGGCTGAAGACCTCCTGCTAGGTCAAAAGCTTTGCTTGTTGACAGTAGAATTAACTTGAGTTGGGGGGAGTGAATTTCCTAGTCCACTCTAAATTCTTTCTCAAGGAAGACTCATACCCTGACTTGCTTTGTTTTCTCAGGAAAATACTTCCGAGGAATTCCCAAACAAGACAAGGGGGGATGAGAGCAGTTTCCTCAGCCTGGGACCTGCTGGCCTACAAATGACCCTCGAACCAGTCCTTCCTGTAACACACGGAGAAACGGAAGCTTGCTGTCAGGCATCCAAATGCCTATCACCTTTGCCTTTTCCACATGTTATCTATCTAACTTCAGTGAATATAAGCTTTTATCATCTCAAGCTCCCACTATTGTAACTGTCTTTTTAAAAGAAATGTTCATTGTGAAACGTTTCAAATTATAGAAAAGCATATACTTTATAACTTATACATCCACTCCAAAGGAGAAATACATGTTGACATATTTGCTTTATAATTACTACTTCTTTTTCAGTTATTGAAGAACTAGAGATTACAGACTTAGCTGAAGTGCTAGATTCCTTCTTAATTTAATGGTTGCCACTCTCTTGAAGTTAGTTTCCATGGATATTTAAAAATGTTTCTACATCTCCTTGTATCTATAAACTGTTTCTCTGTGTCTGTATATTCTTTTTTTGAGTTGGAGTCTCACTCTGTCACCCAGACTGGAGTGCAGTGGTCGCTCCTGGCCACCACAGCCTCGACCTGCTGGGCTCCAGGGATCCTTCCGCCTCAGCCTTCCGAGTAGCTGGAACTACAGGTGTGCGCTACCACACCCG
>NW_007074750.1:0-88341 GCF_000164805.1 Carlito syrichta | reverse complement strand
AGATGAGGTCTCGCCAAGTTGCCCAGGCAGGTCTCGAATCCACGGGCTCAGGCAATTCACTCACCTCAGTCTCCCAAAGGCGTGGGATTACAGGTTGAGCCACAAATACAAAGATTCATATTCGGAAATGTCTTGTTTCTGCTATAAAAGTTATTGGTGTTTTCATACATTTAAATTTATGTGAAATGCTATATCCTTGATTTTTCTTTCTTGTTTTTTTGAGTTGAGTTGAGGTCTTACTGTGTTGCTCAGGCTGGAGAGCAGTGGGACGATCACGGCTCACTGCAGCCTCGACTCCTGGGCTCTGATGATGCTTCCACCCCAGCCTCCCAAGTAGCTGGGACTGTAGGCATGCACTATCATATCCAGTTAATTTATATTATACACTTATATAATACATTTAACCATTACTCAGTTTACTATTTTTTTTTTAACTTAAATTTTTTATTTTAAAATTGTGGGATACAATTCAGGGTTAGGTATACAAATAGTCATTGTGCAGGTACCCTTGTTGATGAGGTATGCCCTCCCTTCCCCAGGCAGATTCTCACTACTGCCAATCCCACCCCCCCCTTATTTCCCGCTACTGTCAATCCTTTTCTTGTAGTATTACAATAGTTGTTGAAGGTTCACTTATGAGTGAGAACATGTGATACTCAGATCTTTGTTTCTGTGAGAGATCACTCAGTATTATAGACTCTAAGTCCATCCAGGTTGCTGTGAAGTTCATGATTTTGTTTTTCTTTATGGCTGCGTAATATTCCATTGTGTATACGTATCACATTTTTTCTATCCAGTCCTCTTTTGATAGGCAGCACGGTTGGTTCCATATTCTTATTATTGGGAACAATGCTGCAATAAACATACGTGTGCACGTATCCTTTTTATAGAGTGATTTGAGTTCTTACAGGTATATTCCCAGTAGGGGGAGAGTGGGGTCATATGGAAAGTCAATTTTTAAAACTTTTAAGAATCACCACACTGTTTTCTATAGAGGCTGTACTAGTTTACACTCCTACCAACAGTGTAGAAGTGTTCCCTTTTTACCACAGCCTCTCCAGCATCTGTTATTTTTTGGGTTATTGATGATGGCCATTCTGACTGGAGTTAAGTGGTATCTCAGTGTAAATTTGCATTTCTTTGATGACTAGTGAGGCTGAACATTTTCCCATGTATCTGTTGGCTGCTTGTACATCTTCTTTTGAGAAGTGTCTATTCATATCTTTTGCCCACTTTGCAATGGGGCTGTTTGTTTCTTTTCAGCACGTTTGAGTTCCTTGTAGATCCAGATGTTAGGCCTTTGTCAGACATACAGTTGGCAGATATTTTCTCCCAGTCTGTGGGCTGTCTCCCTGCTCTCTTGATGGTTTCTTTGGCTTTGCAGAAGCCTGTCAGTTTGATGAGGTCCCACCTGTCTAGCTTATCTCTTGTGGTATGGGCACTTGAGGTTTTGATCAGGAATTGGTTGCCAGTTCCAATTTCCATAAGGGTGTCTTCTGCATTTTCCAAGGTTGTTAACAGTTTGAGGTTTTATGTTTAGGTCTCTGAATCATTTAGAGTTGATTTTTTGTGTATGGGGATAGGTAGGGGTCCTGTTTCAATCTTCTGCATGTGGTCAGCCAGTTTTCCCCGTACCATTTACTGAATAGGTTCTCCTCTCCCCAGTGGTAGGTGGTGGAGGCTTTGTCGAAGATGAGTTGGTTGAGAAATTGAGGTTTTGCTTCTGGAATCTCAATTCTATTCCATTGGTCTATATGCTTGCTCTTGTACCAATACCAGGCTGTTTTGATTATTGTAGCTTTATAATGGAGTTTAAAATCTGGGAGTGTGACACCTCCTGCTTTGTTTTTTTTGCTGAGGATCCTTTCACCTTTGGTGATCCTTCCACCCCAGCCTCCTAAGTAGCTGGGACTATAGTCATGCACCACCACATCCAGCTAATATATGTGTGTGTGTGTGTGTGTGTGTATTTTTTTTTTTTTTTTAATAGAGATGAGGTCTCACTATATTGCCCTTGCTGGTCTTGAACTCCTTGGCTCAAGCAATACTCTATCTAGTCTTGGCCTCCCAAAGTGCTGGAATTACAGGTGTGAGCCACTACACCTGGTTGATTTTGCATTTTCTGGATTACTTATTGTTAAATATCACTTCATATCTTTAGACATCAATTGAGTTTTCTCTTCTTTAATGTGCCTATTGATATCCCAAGTGATCTTTATCTTAGAGTACACACACACACACACATTTTAAATCTAGGCTGGGAGTAGTGACTCATGCCTATGGTCCCAGCACTTTGGGAGGCTGAGGCAAGAAGTCTGCTTGAGCTAAGAGTTTGAGAGAAGCCTAGGCAACATAGCGAGACCTTGTCTCTACAAGAAAGCAGAAAATTAGCCGGGTGTGGTGGTGCATACATGGACGTCTCAGCTACTTGGGAGGCTGAGGCAGAAGGACCACTCGAGCTCAGCAGGTCAAAGCTGTGGAGAGCTATATTCATGCCACTGCACTCCAGCCTGGGTGACAGAGACCCTGATTCAAATATATACATATCTGAATATAAATTTGTTCCTGGAGTATGCACTGCAAATATGTAAATTTTTCTTCCAGTTTGGAGTTTCACTCTTAACTTAATGATATATTTTTCCTAATAAGATATTTTAATTTTAAAAAAGGCTTTAATATGCAGTTTTAATTATTATATCTTTATAAGAAATTGCAGCAGTTGAATGAGTCCTCCGAATGTCTTCAGTTTACCTAGCTTATTCTTGAACTTTCAGCTAGTTCATGTTAACTTTTTTTTTTTGAGTTGGAGTCTCATTCTGTCACCCAGACTGGAGTGCAGTGTGGTGGCTCAGTCTGTAATCCCAGCACTCTGGGAGGCCAAGGCGAGTGGATTGCCTGAGCCCGCAGGTTTGAGACCAGTCTGGGCAACTTGGTGAGACCTCATCTTTACAATAAATCAAAAGTTAGCCGGGCGTAATAACGCATACCTGTAGTTGCAGCTACTTGGAAGCCTGAGGTAGAAGGATTGCCGGAGCCCAGCAGGTCAATGCTGGGGTGGCTGAGAGTGTGCCACCGCATTACAGTCTGGGCAACAGAGTGAAACTCCAACTCAAAAAAAACAAAAAAACAAAAAGAATAGATTTCCCTATTACTAGGAAGTGTGATTTTTATTTGAATCGAACTGAATCTATAGATAAATTTGGGTTGAACTGCTTTATCTGATATCATGTCTTCGTATCCATTAACATAGGAAATCATTCCTTAATATTCAGTCTTTCTTTTATCCTCTTCAGTAAACTTATCATTTTATTGTTTAGATCTTGGAGATCACTGGACAGTTTCCTTTCTAAGTAAATTACACTTTTTGTGACTATAACAAAATATCTCTCTGTTTTCAATTACATTTTCTGTTTGCTGATTATGTATGGGAATATACTATTTCCTATTACATATTGATTTTTTTCCTAGAGACTTTGCTTAAACTCTTGCTAACTCTAATAAGTTTCTCTGTGGAGTGACTGATGAGCTATGTAGATAATTCTATCACCTGCAACTAATGACATCATATCATCTGTCTCCTTTTCTTATTGCATTTGTTAGAATAGGCAGTATCGTGTTGATAAGGACTGTCTGCAGACATTCTAACAATAAAAGGGGATGCTTCTAATATGAAGTTATTAATTATGATGCTTGGTATGGATATCCTTTGTAGACTACGTTTTACACATTCCTAGTAAGCCACAAAGTCTCTCTCTCTCTCCTTTTTTTTTTCCTTTTTGAGTTGGGAGTCTCACTCTGTCACTCAGACTGAAGTGCAGTAGCATGCTCACAGTTACCACAGCCTCGAACTGCTGGGCTCAGACGATCCGTCAGCCTCAGCCTTCCAAGTAGCTGGAACTTCAGGCACAGGCCACCACTCCCAGCTAATCTTCTGATTTATTGTAGAGACAAGGTCTTGTCAAGTTGTCCCGGCTGGTTTTGAACCATGGGCTCAGGCAATCCTCTCACTTCAGCCTCCCAAAGTACTGGTATTATAGGTGTGAGCCACCACACCCAGCCTAGTCTCTCTTTTTTTAATCAGCAATATTTCATTTCATTAAAGTCTTTCTCTCCAGTATTTAAGAGAATCATATAGTCTTTTTAAAAAAAGTTGCTAACATGATAGATTACATAAATGTATTTTCTAATGTTAAACCCCAAAACTCAGACATTATGTTCTCTATGAGGTATTCCTTGGCTGTCTATTCTAAAATGGCAAATCCTCCCTCAATCTCTATGTTGAATATATTATGTATTTTACTTACCTATTATCTGCCTCCCTGCATGAAAATTTAAGTCCATGAGAGCAGAAAATGCTTGACTGTGGTTTTTCACTGTTGCATCCCCAATGACTAGTGTCTACCACATAGAAAGTACTAATAAATTATTTGTTGAATACTAAAATATGCATCCCTGGAAGAAAGTACTTAGTTATAACTTGCACTTACACATAAACATATAGACATATGTGACGTTGAACTTGTTAATATTGAATTAACTTTTGTGGGGAAGACATCTATATTCCTTCATAAGTTTAAAAGCTTTCTATGGTTTATATTCATTTTTGTATTACAGTTCTGTTAGTTTCAAATTAAGACAAGGAGTTTTACCTTCTGCCTATTTTATGAAGTAACCTGGGCCTAATTTTTAATTTTTTTTTTGACTGGTGTATTTTAAACGGATAAGTCAATTTCTTTCAAGATTATAAGTTTATTCAGATTTTCTAATTATCCATTTTGTCTAAATTTTCCACTTTTTTGACTTCAAGTTTCCACTGAATTCTCTTATGCTTTAAAAAACCTCTTTACCTGTAGCTCTGCTACATTTTCACTACTAATAATATTTTTGCATTTTCCTTCATTGGTTTTTCTTAATCAAACTTACCTAAGGTTCACATATATTTATTAATTTTTTCAAAGAACCAGCTTTTGGCTTTATTGATTCTCAGGTTTCTATTTCATTATTTTCTTTTAACTGAAATATTTTCTTTCTTCTATTTTGATCTTGTTCTATTAATCATTCACTGAGGGAGGTATGCTAAATTGCGCTATTAAAATTACTAACCAAAATTTTTATAATATTGCTTATTTTTCCTTTATATACATTTAAGACAATGTCAGAGGCATATACATGTTCACAATTATTTAATATCCTAGTGAACTAGTCCTTCTATCTTATAGTAATTGTCTTTACCTCTACTTATGTTTGTTTGCCTTAGAGTCTATTTTTTGTGACATGAAATATACCTTCTCCAGCTTTGGTTTGACTAGTAATTTCCTGGTGCCTCACTTTCCATGTGTTTAAACTTTTCTCTATTCTTAAAGTTTAAGTATGTCTTCCAGAAAGAGTACAGATCCAGACTTTAAAAAAATTCCACCCAAAATGAGTTTATTAACTGCTATTTATTAACTGCTGAGTTTGATTTACTTATATGTGGTGTAATGCCTAGCATATTTAAAAGTATTTAATATCTTACGTTGTACATTTTATCAACCATAATTTTCCTTGTTTGTTTCCATAATCCACCCTGCATAACTCTTACTGTGATAGTCAAGCTTCTGTATTTCCTGCTTCTTGAAATCCCACTGGTTTGGAAGTTATAGAACCTATTTCTTTTTATTTGCTTTGACCAGCAATTAAAATTTTATTAAAGAATTTGTAAAGTCTGGTTTCTTTCACTGTTTCCACATATAGTCTATTCTATTCTCTTAGGCTACTTACAAATTTTTCCCCACAATTTTAATATGAAAAATTTAAAATTTTATTATGAAAAATTTCAAGAACTGTGTAGTGAACACTCTGTCACCTAGAGTTGCCTTTGATGTTGTCACAAATATTTGACTTAAGTTCTAAAGTTTGTCTTTTTCTTTAAGATGATAAGGTCTAGAGAAGGCTTCTACCCTAGATCGCTTCCTTTTTAAAGTTCTCTATGATGTTTTTAAGGGTCCTGGAATTAGTCATTACCAAGTTTTGTTGTTGTTGTAAGAGTCACTCCTTAATTCTTCTTTGGATTTGCCTTCTATTTTGTCAATTTCTTTGACCAAGGTTGCTTCTGGAACCACATTCTTCCCACTTTTTTTTTTTTTTTTTTTTTTTGTGAAAAAGCAGGATTTATTAAGAGGACAGAAAAGCTCCCAGAGTGGGAGGGGACCCAAGTGGATTGTCTCTTTCCACTTTTCTAGAACAGTCTGCGGTAGTTTTCCTGGCCTGTACTGCAACTTTTAACATCCTGGACAGACTATCCCCGTGTTTAAAATACAGTGAAGGTCAGAGCCAAGTTCTGGGTCTTCATAATAATCATTTCATATGTTTATTTGCCACACAGACTGTAAATTCACAAATGGCAAGGAAGTAGTATGTATCTCCCCCAAACCTGGATTTGCAAGCATTTTCTGAACACAGAAGAGCATAAAGCAAATACTTGACATTAGATTATGTGCTATTTTTACGTCAAGCACCAATAAAATGTCCTATCCTGGGACTCTGTGAAGGTGACCTGAGGAAAACTGGCATGTAGTTGACACACAACAGACTCAATCTGGGGGCTCTGGCTTTCTTCTGGCTTCCCGTTCTTGATGGTTCTGAGCCTCGACTCTCTTTCTCTCTAGTACCTATTTTCCCCATCTATAGTGTGGATGTTATATATTAAATAATCCTTCAATCTCTGAAAATTCAGGAAATCTTTTAATCTCTGATTTTCAATATTCTAAATGAGTACCTTCATGAAGGTGGTGCTGCATTCAGAAATCACTGAACAATCTGAAGACAGCTGAAAAAGAATCTCATAAAAAGTCATATTGTGCTGACTTTGTGCAAAAGTGACAAGCAGATTTTCAAAAAATTAAAAGATATATACTTGTTAAACACACCCTTATACACCCAATTCAGAAACTATGTAACTGAAATTTCTGGTGGCTATATATTCAACCAAGCTGTCACAGGTCCAAGCTCCTCACTATTACTTTTTTTTTAACCCTGAATTATTCAAGCAAAGAACACATATGAAAGCTAGATGGGGAAAGACATAAAGGCTGCAGAACAGAGCCCAGCCAGCCTCCAGGTAAAACCCTGGCATAAACAGGACCTGACTATGCAGCTTACAAATCAGGAAATGCGGCCTCACTGTTTTGCTTTAATTAAGAGGGAACATGTATATCCTCAAGAAGTTTTACCTGTGTGGTCGAAGCAATAATGTACATAAGTAAATATCTGCATTAGATGAAAACACCTCATTACCTACACCACACTTGGTCTAATTAAAAAGTAAATCAAATTTATAAGGAAAAATAATTGCCACCAAGCAGAAAGAGCTTATTTTAATCTGGAGTGTGAATAAGGGTACACATACCACTAGAGGCATGAGTTTCATATTCTCATTTTAGTAAAAGGGAGATGGACTTAACACAGCTACTTAACACAGCTACTTAACTCAGATTAGTAAGAGAAGAACATCCTTGCTGGAGTGTGAGTATGCAGCATTTAACAGAACGATAAATTGCAGTGCACACTGTTAAGACCAACTACCAGTGTTTTGATATCAGTTTGTCATCTCAACAGAAGTGGTCAGCAGTACAGTAACACTCACCCTGATTTGGTTGGTACAATCCATGACACTCGGAGTTAGACCAAAGGACCCTGTAATCACATTTTTAAGTACCTTCCTAATTTTGCTGCATGGTGGGAGACCAGTGAAAGTGGCAACTTTGTCTTTTACTAAATGCCTTTGAAAATGAGAGCCCAGTGTAAGAAGTAGGAGGCTGGTTGTAGAAAGCCTCGCTAGTAACTGTGAACAAGTCACCTCTTCTCCCTGCTTCTTCTTCCACATCTGCCACATAAACTGCCACTTTCTCAATTCACAGGGGAGTCCTGAGAATGAGTTGCCCAGGCTCTGAAGGAAAGGCACTAATGAAATGATCAGGGAGGCATTATCGTCAGTCTAGGCACCCAAAGAATGGCTACATCTTCATCTTCTTGCTATCAGGGTCACATAGGTCTATAGCCACAAAAGCCTACAAATAGGTAAGGGTTTTATTTCCATTATTATGGTTCATCAATCTTCCCACCATTTGTTCCTATTCATCACCAATCACTCTAGAAACAGCAACAGAATGTTGTTTCCTCCAAGGCCTAATTAGCTCTTGGTGTTTATTTATCAATATCCGTGGCCATCATCCCTGAGTTTATGATGTGTCAAACATATCTGAGGGACCTGCTGTGACGTTAGAATGTGGGAATATGGAAGCTACTCCAGGAACGTGTGCACATGGCCTTTGGTCAGGTGTCTGCGCAGAACGGCAAGCTTCCCCAGGCTCCTGAGGAAGGAAGCCAGACCAGCCAGGGAGAAACGTGCCCTGAGGAACACTTGGCCACATGACTCATTCAGAGAACACAGAACCAAGTAAGTGACAGGAATGGCTCAGAGCCATTCTCAGACTCATGGTTACTTTATGGCATGTTAGGGGACACAGCCACTCCTTGCAAAAGCTCCCCGGGACTCACTAACCCAAGGGTAGAGGATTGTTTTTCATTTTTTGGTAACAACTCAGTTTAGACCAAACTACGTATTGGTCAGGCATTCTCTGCCACTAGGAGATAAGTGAAGCTTTCTTCTTACTCAAAGGCATATTCTTGTCCCAGTTACTTTCCACCAAAGTAAAAAGAGGTCAAAGCCAAATCAGCCTTTATGTTATCCTTTCCTCCAATGCACTTGGACACAGTACAACGGAAGACCCACTCAACGCATCTAAGGCTGGCACATCAGAAAAGCTCCGACCTCCCATCCCCCAGGCAGCATTCACCTCATGTCCCAACTTCCAAACCCTCTACAAACTGCTCTCAAGGTGACAGCATGGCGTTGACCACAGGAGACTCTCTTAAGTGATTTTTATTTTGGCTTTCATCTATATTAAGAGAAAGCAGAAGGAGGAAGAAAAGGGGGAGGGGGTTTACATGGATCTCTGAATTTCATTTTTTTTTTTTCCAAGTTGGAGTCTCACTATGTCGCTGGAGTGCAGTGGCATGATCACAGTTACCACACCTTTAACCTGCTGGGCTCAGGCAATCCTTCTGCCTCAGCCTTCCAAGTAGTTGGGACTACAGGTGCATGCTACCACTCTCAGCTAATTTTTTGATTGACTACAGAAACAAGGTCTCACCATATGGCCAAGGGCTGGTATCAAACTCTTGGACTCAGGCAACCCTTTCACCTCAGCCTTTCTATGTGCTGGGATTACAGGCGTGAGTCACTGCACTCGGCCAGATCACTGAATTTTTATTGTGAGAAAAACTACTGAATTTCTCTTGTTTTCCCAAGGTTCACAAATCTGGCCATACACTCTACTGAGTAAAAGCTAACATTCTCACAACTGATTGAAATTCAGGTATCTACCTCAAAATTAAACTGGTAAAAGGAAAAAAAGGAGAGAAAAGAGAGAGAAGAAAAAAGGCCATTTACTCTAAGAATCCAGGCTTGTGTTTATGTTCCACATGAGGTCCAAACTGTATTTGGGCTTGAAATCCACCAAACTCACAAGCTTTCTCAAAGGAGACAGGGTGAGAGCCGTTCAGGATGTCATCCCGAGCCTAAAACACAAGAGGAAGGAAGAGCATCAGGGGTTTGAGGGACCACACAGTCTCTCCACTGACACATCCCCACACCCCATCACACGCTCTCGTGGAGCAGGGGAAGGTGTTGGCCAACCCACAGTGACACCTGCAGAATGCTGTAGGTGTCTGTCACATAGCAGAATCAGGGCAAAGGGAGACAGGTCTTTGCTCAAAATGGACCGTCGATGGGAAGCAATAGAGGTGTCTGGGATACCAAAAGTAAAGTCTGATGATGAACTAGGAAGGCAGAAGTGATTATTTAAAAAAGGCAAAGAAAAATCAGAAAATCATGTGGAATGATCGCATTCAGTGAGGCCAAAAGAGAAATACAATTTACTGTTTATGACCCTAAATCATAAATCTGACAGAAAAATAAATCAAGAGGCAAAATCAGCCCAAGCCCCATCCCAAGATAAAGACCAATGTAATAAAAGGAGAGAGATAAAGACATATGTGCATGTACACACACACACACACACACACACACACACACACACACACACACACACACAAACACACACAGAGTCAAGAATTTAATACTCAAGACATTTAGCGGGAACTGACAAGCAAACGTATAGTCCTTGCATGGAGCTAGTTGGGTCTGAAGTCCTCTTCCCAGGCCTCAATCCATCACCACCGTTGCCATTTATCCCTCTTCCTTCTGGTTTCCTTTCTCTAGTTAAATGACTCCCAGACCATCCTAAGATGGGCAATCCTGGCTACCATTCTGAGCCTTAAGCCAACAAGCACCTTCTCATTGCCCATCTTGTTGTCAGCAGACTTCTCCTCAGAGGTCAAATGATAGACCTTTCAGACCTCATGAGCTGTATAGTCTCTGTTGCAACTATTGTACTCTGCCCCTGGCACTCAAGACCAGACACATCAACAATTGTATAACGCTGGAGGGGGTTCACCAATACACAATACTTGAATGCATGAGCTGTGTTCCAATAAAGGTTTTTGGTTTTTTTT
The DNA here is from genome assembly GCF_000164805.1 of Carlito syrichta. NCBI lineage: Eukaryota > Metazoa > Chordata > Mammalia > Primates > Tarsiidae > Carlito > Carlito syrichta. Next base: position 77,724 of record NW_007074750.1, on the reverse strand, counting down.
TGAGTTGGCGTCTCACTCTGTCGCCCAGACTAGAGTGCAGCGGCTGCTCCCAGCCACCACAGCTTCGACCTGCTGGGCTCTGGCGATCCTTCTGCCTCAGCCTTCCAAGTAGCTGGAACTACAGGCATGCGCTACCCCGCCCGGCTAATTTTTGTTTTATTGTAGAGATGAGGTCTCGCCAAGTTGCCCAGGCGGGTCTCAAACCAGTGGGCTCAGGCAATTCACTCACCTTGGTCTCCCAAAGTGCTGGGATTACAGGCTGAGCCACTGAGCCCGGACCGATAAAGTTTTACCTGCAAATATAGGCAGAGGGCATGGCTGCAGTTTGTCACACCTGCATCATGTCTATGGGCAAACAGGAAGATACATGGAAGAAGATGAGCAGAGAAAAGGGAAAGAGGGAAGGAAAGGAAGAACAGAAGTTGAGGGGGAGCAGAAAGCAGTAGAAAGATGATGTTTCTCTTGAGCCAAAAAAAAAAAAAAAATCCCTTGAGGACAATCCAGTGCAAAGCCCACATCTCCACATCTTACCATCTTACATACTGGGAAACTGCAACTCAGATATAAGTGACTTGTCTGAGTTTAAATAATTAGTTAAGGGTAAAACCATGAAAGCCTATTGAGAAGATATCTTTCAATGAATGAGAAGTACTGATTTTCTGACCAATATTCTCTTGCATTCTAAGACGTTAGCTAAGAAAGCTTTCGTGCATTTGAAATGATGGGCCAGGTAGATGAAACACAACCATCTTTTCAAGCCAGGCACATAGAAGGATAGTATCAGTTATCAGGCCACAATTTGGGAAGCCACAGACATGCTCCACTCCAGAGGGCCAGCAGCTTGTGGTATCAACCTGCACCACAACCTGAAGGAGGTAGGGGAGACAGAACATGAAGTAGATGGCCAGACGTGGGTCAACGTGACAGGAGCCAGAACCGTGCTCCTGCTGTCCGCAAGACACAGCCAGGAGCATCCTGAAATCTCAACAACTCAATGTCTGAGCAGTAAATACTGTACCTGAACATAAAGCAAGTTCAGTTGCACGGGGTCTCTGGAATCTACATTCTGGTCAGAGTAAAAGAACTTCCGTCTAAGCAGCAACGTTTCATTTTCATCTACTCCTTGTTCTCTGAATGTTCGGCTATGATCCAGCCAATTTACTGCAATACAATGAGAAATATAAAAGAGCTATGTTTATTTTTCCTCTTAATTAAAGGGGATTTACCACAACAGCAGTGTGACACAGATGCAGATTTCTATAACTCTGATATTTATAGTTACTTCATGTATTAGAACTGTGCTTTTTAACTTTGCAAAATAATTTAACATCTACCATATGACTAACCAGAATGAAAATGAGGGAGAAAATCCTCAGCTATTCCGAAAGTCAGCTAAAGCATAAAGTACTACAATAAACGTAAAATATGAGGGAGGGAGAAGAAATAAGGAAATCAGTATTTTGTGCTAAGAAACCAAGTTCGGGTTTCCCCTTAAATCCAGAGCAGATATTTCAGTCTCAGCAAGTAAAGCGCAAAAATTTACCTCTGACCCCCAAGTAGTAAAGAGGAAGAAAAATGAAAGTATGAAGGGGGTGGGGGAGACAGAACATGAAGTAGGGGAGCTGGCAGAATCCCACCATGGTCCAGCTTGAAACTTAGCCATTCTGGGAACCGTGGCCTTACATGTAGGCGCAAAGGAGTCAGTCACTTCCCTTTCCACTTTCTCACAGTTTTGGGTTTAACACACAGGTTGTGGGTAGGTATTTATTACCAGCTTCTCTAAGTTATAAGTAATGTGAGCATAGCAAATGTGCCTCCCCCAGTACCTGAAAAGTATCCAGCACATAATAATACATCCCTGGGATTTGCCTACTCAAGTCTCTTAAAAAGAAGTATGTAACTGGAAATCAAATGAGTAGAAAGAAAAAAAAGAGAGAAAGGGTTAGAGGAAATGACAGCCCCACTGAAGATCAATAAATGGCACAACACAATGTCAGTGAAAACCTCATCCCAACGCAGCAGCAAGAAAGAACAATGAAAGAAAGAGCCTGGGAAGTCTAGGTGGACCATGTAATGAGTAAGACCCTCTCAGAGTAAGGTTGGGCAGTAAGGGACACACAGCATGGGTTTTGAGGGTACATGGGGTTAAGTGCTGGCTTTTCCATGTATTAACTGTGTAACTATAGAAAATGACTTTGCTACAATAAAAATTAAATTATCGCGCGCCTGTAGTTCCAGCTACTTGGAAGGCTGAGGTGGAAAGATCGCCAGAGCCCAGTAGGTGGTGGCTGCAGTGGTTGGGAGCATGCCACTCCACTCCAGTCTGGGCGACAGAGTGAGACTCCAACTCAAAAAAATTAAAATAAATACATAAATTACGCCGAGCACAGTGGTTCATGCCTATAATCCCAGCACTTTGGGAGGCCGAGGTGAGAGGATTGCCTGAGCTCACGGGTTCGAGACTAGCCTGGGCAACTTGGCGAGACTTCATCTCTACAATAAATCAAAAAATTAGCTGGGCATGGTGGTGCATGCCTGTAGTTCCAGCTACTTGGAAGGCTGAGGTGGAAGGATTGCCTGAGCTCAGCAGGTCGACGCTGTGGTGGCTGTGAGCATGATACTGCCCTCCGGTCTAGGCATTAGAGACTTCAACTCAAAAAAGAAAAAGAAAAGAAATTAAATTACTATTTTTAACTCCTAAGGAAATAATTAGGATAGGTAATGGTCATCAATGGAAGTTAATACCCCTCCCTGCAAGACAACCAGAAACAGCTGCCTGATGGAAGTATACATTACCACCGTAGAAAGTGTCTTCATTAAAACACAAACACACATCCTCTCTCTCACACATCTAATCAAGTCTTCAGCTCAAAAGAATTAAAAGGGACAGAGAAACATGTTAAATAATGCCACAGGAGGGCAATAAATCCAAATGTAGGAAATGCTATACAACAAACAATCTGGTTTCTTTAACACTTAAAAAAAATAGCAAGGAACAAGCAAAAGATATGGTACTGCGTGGTGACCATAGTTAATTTTAATATTTCAAAATTGCTAGAAGAATAAATTTTAACATTCTCACACACAAAAAAAGTGTTGGGAGGTGACGCATATGTTAATTAGCTTGACTGATTCTTTCTACAATGTAGACATAGATCAAAACATCACACTGTGCCCCATATATATACATGACTATTATCCGTCAATTTAAAAAAAGAAATAAAGAAGGAATCTACTTAGTTAAAAGAGCTACCTGACATATCTTCCAACTTTATTTGGATCTCAGTTCAAACTACTAAACAATTTTTAGAAGATTATGGAGAAAATGTGAACATAATTTGCGATTTGATATTAAGAGATTTCTCTAAATGTGATGCGGTAGTATAGTTACTTTTATTTACAGATTTAAAAACACAAAAAGCAAAAATATGGGCCACATGCACGCTGGCGGGCAAGAGTGGCCCAGCGAAGCCCATGTGTCTGCATGTTGCTTCCTTCTCAAATACTTACGATCATCATCTGTGTGAAGCTTGGCCTTCAACTTCTCCATTTTCCTCTCGTCTCGTAACAGTGTCCTGTCTTTTTTGAGTGTACCTGTCCCTTCCTCTTTCTTTTCTTCAATAGTTTCTTGGATTAAAGAATATTCTTCATAATTCGTTATTCCTAGTGATAGAAATTAGGTTATAATTGTAAACGATTAAACTGCTGTTAACAACCTTTCAGCCTATGGCCTGTGATATTCCAAGGAATCCCTGGTGGCAAAGAACAGAAAAAGGCCTTACTAAGACGTGAGGGCCAAGGAGGCAGCCACATCAAACAAAATAAAGGGTCTTCAGCTAGTTAAGTCACATTCAAAATGTCATGTTCAACTCTCTTGTCTAATTTTTTAGAAATAATGACAAAGTAGAGATCATGTGGAGAAAAGCAAGACAATGTCAAGCAAGAAGTGTCTGAAGGAACTGGGCTTCTGTTGCATGAAGAGAAAACTCAGATAGGCATATCTACTATCTTCAAATATTTGTAAGAAGGAGGCAGATTTGCTTTCTGGGGAAGACTAAAAGAAGCTACAAGAAAAAGGCTGTCTAAGAATCAATCATAGCCAGGAGCAGTGGCTCACACTTAGAATCCCGACACTTTGGGAAGTGAGAAGGTTGCCTGATCCCACAGGTTCGAGATCAGCCTGGGCAACTTGGTGAAACCTCATCTCTACAATAAATAGCAGGTCGAGAGTGCGGTGGTCTTGAGCGTGCCACTACACTACAGCCTGGGTGACAGAGTGAGACTCCAACTTAAAAAAAAAAAAGAATCAATCACATAGGTTGTCACCAGAAGTGTTCAAGGAGATTGTGAGCATCAATAATGCTTACACAGAATGCAGTAATGAGTGGGAGACAAAATTTCAAAACATTCCTTTCCATTGAAAATTCCCTCGTTTCAGAAAGGGAAATGAAAACTCAGTTGTGACTCAGTGAGAAGTCCAAGTGCTTAGTGGATTGGCCAATTAGGAGAATGAACATGTACTCTTGGGGTTGGACAGAACTTGACATGTTAAGACACATTCGAAATGGCCTATACACCAAATGGGAGGTGGAAAAGAGAAGATAAGCGTAAGTTAAAACAAAGCAGAAAACAAAGCAGAGAGGTGGTGAAAGCTCACCTATCCTGCTACAAATCGTAACCAGTAGCTCCCCCACGGTCTTGGAATCATCCACCATCACTGTTTTCACTGATCCATCCAGCATCCGGATTTTCTGAGGTCTCTGTTTTTTTTTATATTCCAAAATGTCCTATAGCACAGAACACGCATACATTTCACACTTATACTTAGTGGGAAAACAGATAACAAACTTGCACACTTTTCTTTAAAAAAATGGACTTCTCCTAGCAGATGCTGTTTTCCTCTTGCTTCCAACATGTCTTTGAAAGCTTTCCTAAATTTTCATGGGGTTGTGACTGCTACTATAATACAGAATCTCCAGTGCTACATAATTGCTCTCGTAAAGATGTCCTTAAGATATGATTATAAAATTGCAACTAAAGAAGTAATACTTATAAGTGCACACTTACTGTAAACTACCCTCTGTGAAATGAAAGTGGCACCTGTCCTCTTGAAAGACTAGAAATGATATGCTCTAATGAGAATTAGTAGAGGAAAATGACTACTCGCCTTTTAAAAAGTCAGCAGTGTGCGTCTTCAATTATCTTTTACATTGCCAGAAGCAATTTTTATCATATCATATATATAGAAGATTTATTTTCTTAATTAAAACTTTTTTACTATATTTATTATGAAAATAATGAGATCCATAAATAATATTCCCACAAATCTTCACAGCAGTGGGACATCACAGCAGCAGTGGTTTTCACAAGAGTGCAGTGAAATATAATAATGGCAAGATCAAACAGGAAAAACACATTTGGGAGTTATTTTTATTTTATTTTATTTTATTTTTGAGTTGGAGTCTCACTCTGTCACCCAGACTGGAGTGCAGTGGCCACTCCCGGCCACCGCAGCCTCGCCTGCTGGGCTCCGGCGATCCTTCCGCCTCAGCCTTCCGAGTAGCCGGAATTACAGGCATGCGCCCGGCTGATTTTTTGGTTTATTGTAGAGATGAGGTCTCACTGCCCAGGCGGGTCTCGAACCTGCGGGCTCAGGAAATCCACTCACCTCAGCCTCCCAAAGGCGCGGGATTACAGGCTGAGCCACCAAGCCCGGCTTGGGAGTTATTTTTAAATGGGAGACTTCTTGTTTCCTACATATCCTAACAATAGAACTCTGGAGGGAGAAATTAATTGGCATCACATATTTCACTCTCATGTCATGGGATGCTGACCCACCCGACAACTTCACTCTATCCTATATACCAAAACCCAGATGCTGGAGGTTAGGCTAAGCAAAGCGCTTAACATGTTTTGACTCCATTGCCTCTCCCCACTTCCATAACAACCATTTTTGTTGTTGTTACTATTACTGATTGTTATTAAACTCACACCTCTAATCTGAGGTTTCCTGTGTAAAAGAAAACACTGATCAATATTCAGTCTCTGACTGCCTGTGGGACTGCATTTCGTGTTCCTTCTTATCCATCCTTACTTCCCCTCACTGGGCACAGGGATGCCTCCTACAGACTTGCAGTGAGATGCTGCAGCTCATCTCACAACCACCAAGGCCAACAGTGACATGTAGAAACTGCTTAAAATATAACCCCAAACCACCTCCACCCCTCTGGGGAATCTTGAGAATTTGGATGGTTGGCGTTTTCTGTTACCACCTGGACAGACCTTACAAAATCCATTACATCAAAACTATTAATAAGCTGCCCTTGAATCAAAATAGCATAACAGGGCTGGCATCTGTGGAAGGCCAAGGGAGGAGCAATAAAAACCCAACAAACTCAGCCGCATACCCCATTCCGCAGCATGTAGTAATCCAGTGTCCTGCCTGCCTCCAGCCAGATCCCTTTCCTGGGGTCTTCGTCCGACAGAAACAGCCCATAGTCAGAAGCTGAAACACAAACAGAAAGAAAAATAGAAGACAAAGCGGTGAGAAAGCCATCACTGACTTCCAGGCCCTGAGCCTGCTGAGTCGGCAGGGATATGGGTGCTAGCTCCTTCACCAGAGCGCAGTGTTTCATTTTGACAACACAAGCAGCCGCCAGGACTGAGAAGATGTGGAGGAGTCAGAGTTGAGTCGTAGAAGCAACACCCACAAAACAAGGTTCATGTTTCTTTCTTTTCTATAATCCCAGCACTTTGGGAGGCAGAAGTGAGAGGACTGCCTGAGCCTCCAAGTTTGAGACCAGCCTGGGCAACTTGGCGAGACCTCGTCTCTACAATAAAACAAAATTAGCTGGGCATGGTGGTGCATGCCTGTGGTTCTAGCTACTTGGAAGGCTGAGGCAGAAGGATCGCCTGAATCCAGCAGGTAGAGGCTACGGTGGCCATAAGCGTGCCACTGCACTCCAGTGAGTGAGACTCTAACTAAAAAAAAAAAAAAAAAAGAAAACCCATTCCTAGTTATAATTATCCTTGACGTATGTTTGCTTTTAATTCTTCCGGTTTTTAAGATATGTTTTATCCTACTTTCACACTAAAGGCTTACCCACTTGGGAGTGATTTCAATTTCTCAATTGTCAGTCAAGTAAATGCCAAAAGGACATGTAGAAAGAAGACAAAAGAAAAGGGAAAATAAAATTGCATAAATGGCTTCTATTTAAACTCAGATTAACAGGGTCAGTGGTTTAACCAAATATCAAGCAAAACATATGAGGGGGAAGGGACAAAGAAACCCCCCCCGGAATTTATTTATAAAAAATTGTGTATCTATTCTTACATGTTTTGACTTCAGCCAACTTCAAAGTACTCTTCGTTTGATGCAATACACCTATCAAGATGCTTTTTCCACTGCTCAAAGCAGATTTTGAACTTGTCAATTTGGATGTCTTTCAGTGTTTTGGCTGTTTTTTTGTTTGTTTGTTTCACCTCTTCCACGTTGGCAAGATTGCTCCCTTTGAGGACATTTTTTCATCCAGGGAAATGAAAAAAGTCACTTGGGGAAAGATCAGGTGAAGAGAGAGGGTGGGGCATGGGGTCAGGCCATTTTTTGGTCAGCACAGTGTAGGCAAGTCCACTCAGGAAGTGGGCAAACATGTTGAAAGAGTCTTCACAAGAAAATTCACCGAAGCTGAACACAGCCTCTCACAACGCCACCTAGTACACTGGTGCCAGTGGGATCCTAGAACACTTACTTAGTGGAGGAAGCTTGTATTACAAGGGGCCCTCCCTCCAAAAAAAAATTCCAGTTTTTTGGGGGGCTGTCCCTTATATATCACAAATGCCCTTTTTTTTTTTTTTTTTTAAAGATTTGACATAAAATTTATAAAGCCCGTTCAAAAGACTTGAAATATGAGACTTGTCCTGTGTCCCTGATGGCAGTAGAAAGTGTTCATGCATGGGAAACATCACCAACAATTGTTAGAGCAGCTTCATTTGCATTTTATTAGGACAATGAGATGATACATCAAAGATGAAACATTTGCAAACTGCCATGTTGATACAAGAGAAGATCAAAATGCCGGACACAATGATGATGGCTCAGCCGGAGATATGGTCGCTGTCATCACAAGTCTCCCAGAGGAAGCAGGCAGTGTCTGGGCAAAGATGAAGTTTCATTTAAACATACATGCTAGTAGGCTTGGATACCACTCAGAGCCTTTGTGTCTTTTAGCTACAAAGTAAAGAACACATAGACACACATTTTAAGGAACCAGTAAAGAACTAGGACTTACCTTGCCCAGTCTGTGCCTCCGGCACCCGTTCCCGAATGACTCTACATGCGTCATACACGGCTGTGGATGGTTCAAACTGCATGGTCTTCACCACATTGCAGTGGCGGACACAGATCTTTAAGGAAAGGGCCACCATTTTCCTAGATGATCTGAAGGATCTCACTTAAAATGTCTGGAAAACACACACAAAAAAAACCCCTGATGTCCACAGTAATTATTTGTCTTGAGGAAAAAAACAACAACACTGAACTTTCAAATCAACTTTTAAAATAAAAGGAGAATAAAGCAGCAATTGAATATTTTAGCTACAAAACAAGTTTTAAAAATCAGTTTTGAAAAATTTAAAGATGACAGCACATATAGTCTGAGGACTTTTACCATAGAGTGATAAGTAAAACCCCTTGCAAGCTATGGATAGTCACCAAGCCTCCCTCTGAATAGTCAGTCCTCCCTGCTTGGGACCTCCCCAAAGGGGGTCCTTGGGAGGGGAATGTTCCAGGTTAATGTCCTCAAGGCAAGAGGCAAAGAGTCTTGGGTGCCCAGGGCTCTCACTTCTGTCATTAGCCTCAGTGTCCTGGGTCCCTTCAAGTCCTAAGGACAGGGAAGAATCAGGGATGCCTCTCAGGTGCCGCTCATCGTGCAAAAGCTCCACTCTCCACCTATCAGGAGACTTGGCTTCCCAGCCCAGCTCCATCACTAGGAGCCTGTGTCAATCTGAGCAAGTCACTTCGGTCAATCTGTGACTCAATTTCTTCACAAATACAGCAGCTATAGTAATATCAGGCTTGCAGAATTCATAAAATAGGATCCTACAGGGCAATAAACACTAGGCCAAGGCACAGCTACCACTGAGGAGGCCAGAGTCGTCGACCTCCAGCACCAAGCATGCCCCGCGCCTTAACATGGGACCCTAATTCTGGTTTGGTTCAGTCAAACTCTTGGGCTATTTTGCTGCTTCTCCAGTTCAATGATTTTAGAAAAGATACAGGTTTAGGTGAAGTTTGAATTCGTTCTCTCTTTTGAAACTGTAAGTCCAACAAGCCAGTGCATTTCCTTTGGGTTGGTGGCTCAAGGTTTATTTCCAATACTGACTCTAACTTGGCCAGAAACTTATCTGCCCCCGACTACCCAAAACCAGGCCAGATCCTATCACATATATATTCCTTGGGCACAAGACAGAGACAGAAAGAAACCTGTATCGCAAATGCTTTTTCCCTTGTGCCTGAAGAACCAATTTTATCTTAACCAGTTGAGTATCATCCTAGCAAACAAAACAAGGCCTTTTATGGTTGGTAGCTAACTGAATCTTAAAGCAGCAGAGATAATGTAAATCTTTGGCTTTTCAAGCTCACACTCTTCCTCGTCTTTCTAAGAGAAGCGACAGGCAGTAAGCCTAAACCCAGTGCCCTTTATGCCTCTTCCCACTGAAGAAGGCAAGGCTAGAAGGCAAGAGACAGACAAAGACAGCGAGACAACAGGCTGCCCAGCCCAGATGGTGGAGCGGGTCCTCACAGCCTTGGCTTCTAGGTATGCTTGACTGCTGGCTTCCAGAAAACAGGTGACTTGGTCACTTGGATACAGGAGATGTTTTTCAAGAGATGCTCCGGTGTTCGTGGGCAGGATTTATTACACATAGTCTCGTGCAGCAACCTTTCAGGCTGTCCAACTATAAATCCCACTTGTATTTGCATGAATTTGATCTGTGAAAGTTATTTCCTATTTGAGAAATGTCAAGATACACTCCTCAACAAACAGAAGTGTTCACTGGGAGTCTACCCCAAACTGAGTTAACTTACTACAGCCTGGCCAGTTGTCGTGGCTCATGTCTGTAATCCCAGTACTTTGAGAGGCCGAGATGGGAGGATCACTTGTGCCCAAGAGTTTGAGACCAGCCTGAACAACATAACAAGACTTGTCTCTACAAAAAGTAAAAAAAGTTAGCCAGGTATGGTGGTGCATGCTTATAGTCCCAGCTAATTAGGAGGCTGAGGTGAGAAGATCACCTGAGCCCAGGAGGTCAAGGTTGTAGTGAGCTGTGATCGTAACACTGCACTCCCAACTGGGTGACAGAGCAAGCAAGTCTTAAGAAGAAAAAAAAAATTACTATAGCCTGGGGAGTGGCTTTGCTGACATCACAGCAGAGGAGTTAAAAATATCTGGGAAATTCCACCTACAGTATCAAGGACTTTTAAAACCCTATATACACTCTTCCCCCACCCCTATTTTTATAGGTGTATTCAACCAAGCAACTTCGCAATTTGGGAAAATAAAGTTTAAACTCTAGAGATAAATGGATTACTCTGCTGTGATGCAGATCACTCCACGAATTAGTCGGTCCCCCAGGGCTGGCGGCAACTGAACTGCTGAAACCATGAGCATGGCTAGTGGTAGCAGTTGGAAAGGCCACAGAGATCAAGGTTGTCATGGATGTGGTTACAGGATATGTCAGAGAGGATGCGATGGCTCATCTCTTCTGTTCCCTGGGTAAAGGAAGTGTTGCAGTGTCACTGCCTAAGGCTGCCCTTCCCAGCCTAAAAATTGGGTTTTCTGAAAAGCAAATGAATGGTCCCCATAAGCACGCAGAGAGAGATTCCATTGAAGTTGCCAAGGTAGAGCCGGTGACATGTGCCCGAGAGCTGAGTGCAACAGCAGGACCTGACACGCACTCAGGAGGAAGCAGAAGACGTGCAGGGGAGCAAGGAGAAGGGGCAAACAGAGCAGCAGAGTGGGAGCAGCAGGGAACCCTGCAGGACACAGAAAGGCACCTGGGGTGCAGAGTCAACGAGACACACAGGTTGAGGTGCTCAGAGAGCTGGGAAGAAGACAGAGGAGACAGCAGAGAAAGTGGGAGGTAAGGGGAAACCTGTGTCCAAAGCAGCTGGAAAAATTAAGGCTGCTGGCGACACAGATCTGGAGAGACAATCTGGAGGTGAGATTCTTTGGGATATACAGTAAGTCCCCTACATATGAATGAGTTCTGTTCCAAAAGCACATTCGTTAAGTCCAATTTGCTTGTAAGCCCAAGAAAGTTAGCCTAGGTACCCAGCTAACACAATTGGCTGTATAGCTGTACTGTACTAGGTTTATAATACTTTTCACACAAATAATACATATGCAAACACAAATAAAACATTTTTAATCTTACAGTACAGTACCTTGGAAAATACAGTCATACAATATAGTACAACAGCTGGCATACAGGGGCTGGCATCAAGTGAACAGGCAAGAAGAGTTCCTGACTGGGGGAGGGAGAGAAGGCAGGAAATGGTAATGCTGAAGGATTGTCAGCAACAGAAGATGGAGGGCAAGTTGCAATATCACTCACGTCTGGTGCTGATAGCACAGGTTAGGGTTCCTTCCTGGACTCAGTTCTATCTACACTGTTGGAAAAATGATCCAGTGCTGTCTGGGTAGTCACTCTTGTTTTCTCATCATAGATCACATGGTAACACTGAATTGCATTCTGAATGGCTGCTGCAACCTTCATGGCTCATTCTGTGTTCAGGTCCTGTGCCTCAAAAACTAACAGTGCCTCCTCCAATAATGCAAATGCACATTCACATCTTTGAAAGTTCACAACTTGAAGGTTCGTATGTAGGGGACTTACTGTATTCAATGGAGAAGTGGAGTAGCGCTGAACCCATAGCTGGAGATACAACCCGGCAGGAGAGACTAGACAGATCACCAAGGAAGTGAGGAAGAATGAGACGAAACCAAAGGACCGAGTCCTGGGAACAACATTCTAAATCAGGACAAAGAGCAAGAACCAGCCAAGGAGATATAGGAACAGGGAAGGGAGGGGAAGAGACAAAGGCTGGAGCCCAGAAGAAAGGACGCCAAGCAGAAGGAAGAGGTCAACGAGGTTCAGTGCTGGTCCCAGGTCAGGCGAGATGTGACTGAAGTGAGCCAACTTGGGGGTTCGTAGTGGAGAGGGCAGAGCAGGACTAGAGCAGCGGGGTCAGGAGAGACAGAAGAGAGGGGCTGAAGCAGCCGGCAGAAACTCAGTCCCAAGCAGGTCTGCTGGGAGGGGGTGAAAGAACAGGCTGTAAGTATGACTTATGCTTTTAAAGTTATTTACCCCAAAGTGCATGTCACGCGGTTGCTGCAAACTACACAGGGAAATATCTACATAGACATGGTTTCCAGCTTATTATGGCTCTAGAGACAGTCTCAGGACAGTTCAGAGCCCATTCACTCCACAAATGATCTCCATTCAGGGCCCAACCCACATGGCTGCCCCTGGGTCTGTTGCAAAAGAGGGGAGTGGGTAAGTCTGGGTACACAGAAGGGCTGCTGGCTAGGCTAGGAGAGGACTCGGAGGTCCAGGCTCCATCCCAGGCCTGCAGATGCCTGGAACCACTGGATTCATCACTTCCCCTCTGCCCCCTCCAGAGAGCAGGAGGTAACCAGCTCCCAAGGAAGGAGCTTCCTGGCAAATGCTCGAAGGCTGACCAACAATTCCCACTAGATCCTCTGAACCCTCACCTCAGCATCTCACAAAGTGGGCATGGAATGGAGGAAACAAACTTGGTTCAGGTTAGATGCTCAACAGACAAGGAGCACCAGGCATTCATTATAAGACTCATGGTCTCAACTTTTCTATCACCTAAAAAACAACTACTACAAACAAACAAAAACCACAGGAACACATTTTACATATATTATGTATAAAAATATATTTATATATTTTGTATGTGTGCATATACATGAGTGTATTTATACACACACACACACGCACGCATATATAAATCCTGAAAACCAAACCAGTCATTCTTAAAGAACACTGTACACAGGTCCATCATTCTCAAAGAGTCTAGTCTGCACACGAGTCTAAGATTGCAAGGCCCCAGTATCGTCTCCTTACTCCAGGCTTCCTGTCTTACAATGACTCCATTTCCCAAACATGAGACCAGACCAGCAACTGACTTCACAGGAATGCTTTCAAAATGCAAATTATGTATGTAAAAATACTTTGTAATCTACATAATGTTATGTATGAAGACAAAGTGTGTTCTTATTATCATCACGTGAGATGACCTCTCACACGGGGAACTTAGATGAGGTCTGAAATCAAAGCGCATGACTCCCCATTCCACAAGAACCACAAAAATGAACTCGTTCAGCGCCACTCACGACAGGTGACGCTGGCAAAACGGACCCCTGGAATTAAGTACCATGACTTACCCCTGGCAGAAAGAAAGGATGATTTGAGCATAAAGCAACCTAGAAATGTCAACTAAAGATGAATGTATATTTTCAATACTTGTAAGAAATCTTACTATACATCTGCTAAAACTCTAAGAAAATGATGCAGCTTGGACAGAATGCCTGGATAAAGAGTTTCGCTTTTTGTCCAGGGCATCCTGCAACTGGCCCTGGCCTCCTCTTCTCTGTAGTCTAAACCTTCTCCAGGTTTTTGACAATGCAGATCAGGTTTCCCTTTCTGGTTTGGCTGTGAGAAAGCTCAGAGCCAAATCTGTATAATTTCTTGCCGTGTTGCTACAGCCTAATCCCTGCCTTTATTTTAGGACTCGGTCCTTGTTCTTTTCTCTTTTACCCTAATTTGAATGCCTGCTATCTTATCAGTCTTTTTTTTTTTTTTTTTTTTTGCTCAAAGACAGAGAATAAATTCATAAAATCCACACTGTTTTTTCTTTTCATCCTCACTTCTTGCTTGTGTGTGTGCAGGTCGCTTGATCCCCACACAAGAACCCTTCTGTGGCATCCATTGTGGAAGATGAGCCAATGGAACTGGTGGTGAAGCCCAGACATTCTCCTGTTCAAATAAACACTTTTCAGTCCCAGAGAGCTGTAAACAGCCCAGGATGATGGCAGCAGCACAGACTCTGCCCAATCCACCCAGGGACAAACAAGCTCAGCTCCAACCAAGGCCGCCTTCTCTTCGAAATAAATGCCCACCATTAGTCAGGACGGGCAACCTCCCCTTGAATCCTGGCCTGATACATGAGGGCCACAAGGTGTCCCAACCCCATCCTGCCTCACCAGCCAAGACCTTGAGCTGGTCACTTAAATACCATCTGCCTTAGTCTCCCCGTCTACAAAATGGGAGATAATGATAGATATACCTTTAAGGTTGCCAGAGAATTAAATGAGTAATATATGTCCAAGGTCCAGAGAAAGCAGTAGGTAGGAGTTTATTATTATTAATGTTAGTTCTGAGGTTGGAAAACACTGGAAGCAGTGTACTGTGTTCAGCCACCGTTTGAGCTGCCAACTTCATGTTATCATTTATTGTTATTTTTTGAGTTGGAGTCTCACTCTGTCGGCTGGACTGGAGTGCAATGGCATGCTCCCGGGCACCGCAGACTCGACCTGCTGGGCTCTGGTGATCCTTCCGCCTCAGCCTTCCAAGTAGCCGGAACTATAGGCGTACAGTACCACACTCGGCTATTTTTTATTTTATTGTAGAGACGAGGTCTCACCAAGTTGCCCGAGTGGGTCTCAAACCCGTAGGCTCAGGCAATCCACTAGCCTCAGCCTCCCAAAGTGCTGGGATTACAAACTGAGCCACCGAGCCCAGCCAAGTCATCATTTATTTTACATCTATTATGTACAAGATACCGTAACAGGTACTAGGAAGCAAGGACAGGTAAGAATCTCTCTACATGGAACTCACCTTCTAGTAAGTCCTTTCTTCACAATACAGCCCCTGAATCCATATGCAATCATTTAACAATAAATGATAAATGAAGTTGGCAGCTCAAACGGTGGCTGAACACAGTACACTGCTTCCAGTGTTTTCCAACCTCAGAACTAACATTAATAATAATAAACTCCTACCTACTGCTTTCTCTGGACTTTGGACATATATTCACTCATTTAATTCTCTGGCAACCTTAAAGGTATATCTATCATTATGGATCATTTTTCCAGACACAGAACTCCGCGAGAGTGAGCCATACAGCTGAGCGTGCTTGTTCTCTTGGTGGTCACTCAGTCTCCTCCCACCCAAGAGTTCAAGAGGGAAAAAAAAATTCCTCGCCCTGTGGGGCAGGGCCGGCATGACAACAGGCTCCTGCCCTGGGGAGTGTTAATGAGCTTTGCCGGGGACAACTTTTGGGAGGCACTGCGGGGCTCCACACACTCCCCTGCAAAGCAGAGGCACTGTGCCCATGTGGTAGGACCACAGGGCAAGGTCGCCAGGCCTTGACGGGCCCTGAACCTCCAGGAGCTTGAGAGTTGACTACCATCCCCTTTGCCTCTCCATCTCTAGCCTCCATCTCTCCACTGTAACTTCTTGGAGGCGCTGCACCCAGTCATGGGTGACAGTACTTGTCCTTCTTTATGTCTGTTTCGCTCTCAGCGGTGAAATTCAGTCATGTTAGATGATAGCATGCATTGCATGAACCAAATACCAGCATAAAAAATGTGGGCCTTTATAAAGCTATCACTCTTCTGTATTTACACCTCAGGATCCTGTGAACAATTTGGCGCTCTGAAAGAAATGCCAGGGGAAGGGTTTCCACTCCTCCATCCTCCTCCCTGGCTCCTCTGAGAGGGAGGAAGGGAAGTAGTTCCTGTGGCACGTAGTGGTTCACCCAGGGGCACCACAAAAGCCAAAGCCAGGGTCTTTGCCCTCTGCCTTCTCTTCAGAGTAGCATGTGCTAGGGACACGGGGACCTGCCTTGAGCCTTGACTCCATGCACTGAGCAGACCAGGCATACGCAGGAGCCTATCTGTCACCTTCTAGGAAGGTAAGTCAAGTCAACCTTCCAGCTGTCTTTAATTTAAGGAGGGGCCAGGAGGTGAGGAAGCAGGGGTCCCATTTGGTCTGTCTCCAGTTCAGCTTTCTCAAGGAGGCACATGTTCTGTGAGTGACCAGGCCCTCCTTAATAACCGTGTCCCCCGTCAGGTCCCTCATAACTCTTCCCAGTGGGTGAGAGCCTGGGGCAGAGCCTGAGGGGGAGGCTCTCTTCTCTCTGTCTCCACAACTTGTGAGAGCGCCAGCTAACAGTAAGCTCAGGGAGAACAGTAATGATGGGAAAACAGCTGACGTGACTTTTCCATGTGGCTAACAAACAGGACCAGGATGGTCAGGCTTCCCTCTGCAGCCAAGTGGGGAAGCCAGAAAACCAGGGAATATTCAGGCAAGAATCCTTCTCTAGTTCTCTTCTATGGAGACAAGAGAGGACAGGACTATTGTTTAACTTTGAATACTTCAACTGGAAATAACCATCTTTAAAGGTCAAATGGTGAAGGAGCACAGAAGAAATGATTAACCACCCACATGGGTACAAACTTAGCAGTAGGCCAGGCAGGACAATAAAAATTCCAGCCAGGTGGCTGGCACCCAGGGCTGCTTTGCAAACCCTGTATGTCCCTAAGCAACCCACAGGGCCACCACTGTGCATGCTTGTCTGTCCCCGGTACACCAGCAATAAGATATACAGTATCAGGAAAACACATGCCATTAGAAGCCCATCTTGGCCGGGTTCGGTGGCTCAGCCTGTAATCCCAGCACCTTGGGAGGCTGAGGCGAGTGGATTGCTTGAGCCCGCAGGTTTGAGACCAGTCTGGGCAACTTGATGAGACCTCGTCTCTACAATAAATCAAAAATTAGCCAGGTGTGGCAGTCCGTGCCTGTAGTTCCAGTTACTTGAAAGGCTGAGGTGGAAAGATCACCGGAGCCCAGAAGGTCGACACTGGGGTGGCCGTGAGCATGCTACTGCACTCCAGTCTGGGTGATGGAGTGAGACTCCAACCTAAAAAAAAAAAAAAAAATAGAAGTCCACCTCCCCTACTGGCCTCTGAGAGCAATGGCTGTATCACTGGCATCATCTTTAAATCTTAAGGCCCTAGCACAGTGCCCCCCACACAGCAGGTACTCAATAAATACCTGTGCAATTAATATGCACTCCATGGAAAGATTTAACTAGACTTCTTCCTAAATTAATTGTTAGGAATTACCCACACTAGTATCACAACTAAAGGATGGACAGAGGGACAACGTTCAGCAGACCAAAGTATTCATCACCACTTGCTCCAGGAACTACAGACTTAACCTCATGGCATACAAGATGACGTTTTCCACCTTGGCAAGTGGAAAAACTCAAAAAAGAACCAAAGCCACATCAGTCAGAAATCATTGGTAGCTCCCTGAAGGCAAGGACCATGTGTATTACTCACGACAAAATACCAGCTACAGAAAAGGACTCAATATATATTCATGAATGCAGGGCAAGTCAGCATTTCTAACTCCACTAACAGAACCAGAGACAGTGCCTATGATATGAAATTTGGAAAGATGAGGAGAGATCCTTGACATTGTTTTCCATTTTCAGATGAAGAAACTATAACCTTGAGATCGAGAGACCTTCCTGAGGTCACACCACCAGACCTTCTCACAGTGCCACAGTGAACGGAGAGGATGTGCATGTGATGTGATCAGAGCTCTCCCAGGATCTCTACAACTCACCCTCCCTTTGCCAGGTAGCTCTTGGCGCTGGCACCTGCATTGCCATCATTAAGTATGTCGCTGGCCATAAAGATCTGCTCCCAGCTATACTTTTCTGTGAAGGTGAATGTGTGCCTTTGCCGCCTATCACTGTCTTAGAATGGTGAGTGCCAGAACCTCCCAGACGAGTTGGCCTAAAGAGGAGGAAATTCTGCTGAGGGAAGCAGTTGCCACTTCTGGCTCTTCCTGGAGAAAGGGCAGTGAGCAGGGGTGTGTGGGAAGAGGGCCCACTGACAGGGGACAGAGTGATGCCTGGTCTCATAGCTTTACAATTTTTCCTAAAGCTGATGTGAAATGCACATGGCATTTTGGGATGTATGGGCAATCAGGTTCAAACTGCTTAGCCCAAGGATCCAAGCCCCCACCCACCTCATCCACACAGCCTCACACCCCCAATTCTCATTTCCCGCTCGTACCATGAGAACTTGCCACATAACGAAACAGGGTTTTTCAGTCCCTACAGGACTGTCTTAATTATTTTAGCCAGTGCATCTGAAAGGCACCATTCTCTCTCCAGTTCCTCTGTGACTCACCCTTCAAGCCCTGCAGCCCACTTTGTTCTATAAATTAGTCTTTCTTTTTCAAAATTATATTTATTTTTTTAAAGATGTGGGGTACAATTCAGGCTGAGGTACGTAAGTGGTCACTGTACAGGTGAATTCTGGGCCTCCTCGGTCCGCATTTTGCTTGGTTTGGGATCAGGTATGCCTACTAGTGTTATGTGCCTCTCCCTCCCTGCCTCCCTCCCCTGGCAGTGACCTGCGACTGCCAATCCCTTTCAAGTAGTATTAGGATAACTATACAGGGTCCACTTATAAGTGAGAACATGTGGTACTCTTTGTTTCTGTGATACATCACTGAGTATGATGAACTCTAAGTCCATCCAAGTTGCTGCAAAGTCTGTAATTTTGTCCTTCTTTATAGCTGCATCATATTCCACTGTGCTTATGTACCACATTTTTTATCCAGTCCACTTCAATGGGCAGGATCGTTGGTTCCTTGTTTTTGCTATTGTCAACAGTGCTGCAATAAACATGTGTTTCACTCTGGCCAACAAGGATCCTCTCCTCTCCTCCCCTCAGCTCCCAGAGTACTCAGCTGCAGCCCTATACCAGCACCAGTCCTCCTGGTCTGAGTCACCAGTCAAGCAAATAGAAGATGCTATCACCTCTGACCATTTGGCATGAAGTGGTCCATGGCCTGACCATGTATGTCTTGTCACTGGGTGTGCTCAACAGGCTAGATGGTAAAACAGATGTTGGCTCATCTGCAGCCCCCTTTCACAGATAAAAATTGAGAATCTGGGAGGATAAGTGAATTTCTGGCCTGTGTGTGAACCACTAGAAAGCTGTGCTGGCTCTCCAGCAATCTCACTATTCCCCTATGGCTGCCAAGACAGCTGAATACATTATCCTCACATCTCAGTCCTCTTGGAGTCTACCTTTCAGTCCTTCCATTACTTTCTTTCTCTTGTTAACAAGCTAAAGAAAGAAGGCAGCTCTAAATGGAACTCTGACTTTGAATTCTTCTCTATCCCAACTTATTCAAATGATTGAAAACAGGCTGTTTACAAAAATAGATATGATAGAAATATAAACGGTCAGGTCCAAGAAAAATTAAAGTGAAGGTCAAGACCAGGAGAACTGTGAATTATTTACCATTTGCCTGAAAAACCGGGAATATGTCATCCCATTCTTTGTTCTTCTGACCATTGGTGACAAGCCTATAAAATCTCAGGGTAGCAGACCCTCCAGCCTGCTGTTGAGGCTGAGCAAAATAAGCTGGGTCCTCAAGGCACACACCACTGTGGGGGGTACAGAGACACTTAGCTTTACTTGGAAAAATTGGAAGGGGTGATTTAGTGTTTCCCAGATCAGACCTGGAAGAATGTGTGAAAAGACAGTACACAAGGGACGCTCCTCATGCTGATTTATTACTGAGAAGGTTGTTTTTAATCTGATGCTGAAACTGTGTGGTCCCTACTAAAGATCATCTGCTAAAGTAGCATAGATTAGCACTGCCAAGTGACCAAGCAAGTCTGCCTTACCGTGTTTGCTTTCACCTAGCACACGGAAGGATCTCCCATTTCCTAGTTCCATTCACATTCCCTGCAAGGGCCAGTGAAGAAAAAGCTGCAAATTCCTCATCACTTGAAAAGGCAGCAAAGCATGGTTTGGGCAAGGAGGAGTTTGGAAGGAAAAAAGGGAAGAAATTTAAGAACATTTCTTGCCACATGTTTGTGTTAATCCATTAAACACAAATCAGAAGGGCATTTTTGTTAGAGACCAGACCTAACAATCTGGCATATGTTTGGAGAACTGAAACAAACCAAGAAACCTGACTCAACTTTCCATTCCTGTAGACTCAAAGCCCATCAGCATATCATCACATTCCAATGCAGCATTCACATATTAGAGTAGATTTTCCAAAGGAGCCTCATTTTCTATGGACATTTATTCCAAGATTATCCCCATTTTGTACATAAAAATTGGAATATTTCAGTTAAATTATACTTAGCTTGCACTATGCCTGATCTCAGACTTAAAAGTCATTCAGTTCAGCTCTCTACAGGATACATAAATCCTTGATATAATTTTCCCATTCTCCTGAATATAAGACTACTAATATTTTTTTCTTAATTTTTAAATAAATAATAGCAGCTAACACATGTAAGTGATGATGTGCTTGGCACTGATTCTAAGCCCTTTTCATAGGTCAATGCTGAATCTTCAACACCCAAACAGGCAACCAAGACACAGCAGGTGTGTGACTTGACAGAGGTCACAGCGCTGGGGGTTCAGTTTCCTAATGTGTGCTGCTTAAAACAGGAGGAAATATGGAGAAATCAATACAGTGAGTGTGTTAGCAAAGCAGTAAAATGGGATTAATATTTATTACTGATAAGGTTGTTTTTATTAATAATTGAACTGTCACTTGTTACATTATTTTATGCCATACACTGAACTAAGCACTTCATTTAATGAGAACTATTAGGTGAGAGAGGTCCTATTTACTCTGGATAAATCCGGATTAATAGAGGTTTTGGCTCATAAATAACAGGCAAGCACAAGAGGAAAAGAAGGTTTAAACCCAAGTCTGCCTGAATCCAGACTTCCATGTCCAGCCCTACCCCAATCAAAGAGAAATGCTGCTAACATTTTCACACATCTCCTTCTAGTGCCTCTGCTTGTTTTTACGTAGTTGACATGATGTGCTCTATATGATTCGATATCCTGTGCTTTTACCACTCTAATGACATAATACTTTCTCACAGCATTATAAACTCTTAAATACATTGTTTTTTAAAAATACATAATATTGGCAAGCTCCTCGGGTCCCCTCCCACTGGGGATGCTTTTCTTGCTTTCTAAAAAACAAAAAAAAACAAAAAAAAACACAATATTGCAATTTAAGGTCTCATACTTTCCTTTCTATTTGTGTATATCTATGGTTTATAAGTTTTCACTATTATAAAGAAGGTTGCAATAAGGATTTTTCTATTTAAAACTTGTTTTTTACTTCCAATTATTTTCTTAAAACTAAATTTTCTCTTTTTTTTTGAGTTGGAATCTCACTCCATTACCCAGACTGGAGTGCAGTGGTATACTCCCGGTCACCGCAGCCTTGACCTGCTGGGCTCCAGGAATCCTTCCGCCTCAGCCTTCCAAGTAGCTGGAACTACAGGTGTGCGCTACCATGCCTGGCTAATTTTTTTAAAATTTATTGTAGAGATGAAGTCTCACCAAGGTGCCCGGGCGGGTCTCGAACCCACAGGCTCAGGCAATCCACTCACCACGGCCTCCCAAAGCGCTGGGATTACAGACTGAGCCACGGAGCCCAGCTTCTCTTTTTTGTTAAAGCAATCAGTAATATTTTTACAGAACAACCCAGAAGATAGCAAGACAACAAAAAGTAATGAAATCTGAATGTTCAGAAATCAGCAGTTTGATTTATGGACTAGCTAAATGAATATGCATTAACAACTGAGAAAGGCAATAATCAATCAAGGTTTTATAGTTCAGTCTACCCCACAGAAACTTCCAGACCTCAAGCAGCAAGAGCCCACATCAAGAGACAGAATTGACAAAGGAATGAATGTGGGAAAAACATCTGGCACGGGCAATAAATCCAATTTACAGAAAAGTGGCAGAGAAAAGATAGATGCTTAACATAAATTTTAAATTATATTGCAAACAGTGGAAATGACAGAGAGAAGAAAGGATTGGACTAGATTTTATGATGGACAATAGTGTGGATGAACATGCAGGGTAAGTGGCAACACTGTTTTCTATGAGCCTAAATTTCTAGAACTGCCAAGTAGATTGAACCAGGATTACAAAAAGAATATTAACTAAATTGAAATATTCTGATGGAGTATTATTTTCCTATAACCAAATAAAATAAAGCCAGATCACAAGTCTTATCCATTTTATTGGTGAGTTATGGATGAGACATATCTCCAAATAACAAAAACAAATCAAATGTAATCCTGTACACATAAATATAACTTCATCAAAACCACAAGGAAGAAACAAACATGTCCCCGTGGGAGGAGACAAGGAACGATGAATTCTCAACAGCACAGTAGAGGATAGTATTTTAAAGGATTGTTTTAAGATACTGTCACATTTGTTATGTCTCTACAACTAGGACTTATTCTTGGAAAACAACTTCAAAAACAAGCATAAAACTTAAGATAAGGCTGGAAAAAATAAAGAAGAAACATGGAGACCAATCAAGAGAAAAGGGAACAAAAGACAAAGATCCCCTAAAGACGTGGCAGGGCTAAAGAATTCCCTGACTTTGAAAGGCCTCCTCAATGGGAATGATGCAACAACCTCTAGTCATCTGTCAGCATCAGCCTTTAAAATTGATATTCAGCCTGTCCTAATTTAGTGTCATGGGTGCCCATATGAATTCAATTAATATGCTGAAGTCCTAACTCCAAGAACCTCAGACTAACAATCTTATCTGGAGACAGTGTCTTTAGAAAGGTTAAGTCAAAACGAGGTCATTAGGTTAGGCCACAATCAAAATGACTGGTGTCCTTATGAGAAGGAGAAGGCTGGTCACAAACACATGGGAAAGATGACGTAAAAGCACAGTGAGAAGACGGCCATTGATGAGCCAACAAGAGAAAGCCTGGCACAGACCCTGCACTAAGAGCGCTTAGAAGGAACCAACATTGCCCAACACCATGATCTTGGACTTCTGGCCTCCAGAACTGTCTGACAATATATTTCTGTTGTTAACAGCCACTCAGTTAGTGGTACTTTGTTACAGCAGTTCTTGAACTAAACACTTAGCCAGGCTAAAGATGGTCCAGTTAGGATTTTAATTAGTACAATATGCCTAAATGTAGTTCTGTTGATGCAAGCTAAAAAACAAAAGTGGTAATTACTGGAAAATAAACACTTGTATGAACATGTAAATATAGGCACAAATGCAGATGTTGGCGTAGGTAAAGGCTCAGGCATATACATATATACATATGAGGGAGGACCCAAAGAACTAGAATTATTTTCTGGGGGCAGGCCCTTGTAGTACAGGCTTCCCCTGCTAAGTAATGGTTCTGGGAATCCATCAGCATCTGTGTACCAGCCAGCGTTGTTGGAAGAGGCTGCATTTGGCTTCAGTGAATCTTTTTTTGGAGATTCTTTCAACGTGCTTGCCCACTTCATGATGGGTAATTTACGAGTGTGCCTGCCCACAACGTGCCGTGTTCAGCAGTTTTTGACCAAAATCTGCATGACCCCCATGCCCCACTCCCCCTATTCAGCCGATCTTGCCCTGAGTGACTTTTTTTGTTTCCTTGGATTAAAAAAGTCCTCAAAAGAAAACATTCTGCAGATATAGAAGAGGTGAAACAAACAAACAAAAAAATAGCAGAAGCACTAAAAGGCAACAAAATTAACAAGTTCAAAAACTGTTTTGAGCAGAATAAAAAGCGTCTTGACAGGTGTGTTATATCAAACAGAAAGTACTTCAAAAGTTACTGAAGTTTAAGCAGGTACACAATGTTTATAAATAAACTCCAGGTTTTTTTGAGTCCCTGCTCATATTGTGGTCACAAAGCTAGTAAGTGATGTGGGTGGGACTCTAACCTGAGCATACCTGCCTCCAGGGTCCACACCTTGCTACAATACCACCACACCGCACCACCCAGCAAAGCTACACTACAACGTGGAAAGGGTCTGAGAGAACAGGACGGTTTGACTGAAGCTGCGCAGATTAAGAGCATTTGCAGGCAAATACAGAAGAGATCATATAAGTGTTTCATTGGAGCAACAGAACTATAGTTTTTACTTTGTCCCTGTTTGATTTACTTTTTCCTGAGAATTAAAATAAATAAATTCAGCTGCAACACAAGCCCCCTTTCGGTTACTCTAATACTAATGAAAATAAACATCTTTCTTCCTTGTGAAGCCACTCCACCCCTGTATAAAGGAACAGGAAGCCCCTCTGTGGAGTTTCCCCCTACATTAAGCACAATCGCCCCAAATTGCAGACATAAACATCTAGGACACAGTATCTCATGAACACAGAAGATACGATTCTGATTCTGGGCCTACGGTGACATCGACAGAAAGGGGGGAGGATGACTAGTCAATCAACATTTATTTATCAATCACTTACAGTGCACAAGATCCTACACGGAGTACTCCAGGGGAATGAACAGGATGGAGTAAGGCTGGTCTTGCATTCAAGAGGCTTAAACTCTCACAGCCCACATATGGCCCACATAGAGGGAATGAGTGCCATTTACTAGGTCAGCTGCTGGTTGTAGAGAGGAACTCTGCCTTACCCTCCAAGAGCTCCACAGGGTCCGGGGAGGAAACCAACAAGCAGTACAGGATGATGAGTCTAGAACAAGGGCCTGAATCACTCTGATCATGAAAATCCTTTCAACATCTAAGTGACTCCAGGATGAAGAGTGCCTGGGGTTCATTCCTGAAGGGCCCTCAGACTATGCTCAGTTCTTCTGGACCTTTTCAGGCAAGACCTAAGTGGGTAAGATTACATCAGAACAGGAATGGCCTCTAGCATCAGTAAGAGCTGTTCAGCCTTAACTTCCCACACAGTGGCTCAAGTCCCCAGCATGAGACCATGTCCACTGATAATTATGTGTTTATAATACTCAGAAGCCTAAAAACAGCTGTTGGGACTGTCTAGAAAGCTGCAACAACACATCTGTATGCAAGAAGGAAGGGAGAACACACATAACTTTTAACTATCATTCATGAAGGCTTTGGCACCAGTCTCTCTTACAGGTGACCCCATAGTTGCACCCAAGTTATCCCTGTGGGTTCACACATCACCACCGTTCCCAATCAAACTGGAGTTGAAAGGTTTGATCATCATTACCATCATATATATTAAAAAGACTATTAAAAAATATCTCATTATAAAACTATGAAGCTTGAAAAAACAGTAGATGATTATTTGTGCTACAGAGGGTATCTTGACTTCAATAGGAATTCACTGAGCAAGCTCTCTGCTGTGGTTTGAATGTTTGTATCTTCTACAAAATTCCCGTTAAAACTTAATCCCCACGGCAACAGTATTAAGCACTTAGGAAATGATTAGGCTGGATTAGAACCATAAGGTCTTGAGGGAGGAAGTTCATTCTTCCATCTCCTTCAGCCACGTGAGAACACAGCATTCATTCCTCACAGAGGATGCAGCAACAAGGCACCAGCTAGCAAGCAGAGAGCAGCCCTCACCAGACACCGAACCTGCCAGCCCCTTGATCTTGGACTTCCCAGGCTCCAACAATGTGAGAAATAAATGTTTATTGTTTATCAATTACCTAGGGCAGATGGAGAATTCCCACAAGAATGGTGCTGTTGTAGAAAGCACCCACCAGGGCAATGCCTAATGGAGCCACGGGTTTGAGTGCTTAAGACAGTCCCCACTACAGCACCACCCAGCAGAGCCGTGGGATTGGGGCTCCCACAGAGAATCTCCACTAGGGAAATGCTTCGTGGAGCCATGGGGTAGGGCCACCCTTGAGACCCCAAACCAGCAGGCAACCCCAGGCTAGAAATGCCGTGGCCACCTGCTTCATCCCTGAGAGCTGCTGTGTGGGGGCATGCCCAGCAAAGCCACAGTGCGGTGCTGCCCTGAGCTTTGGGAGTCCAGGCTGTGTCCCAGTGTGTCCAGAGGGTGGGACACGAAATCAAACAACATGACTCTTAAACCTCAAGATGGACTGTTTTGTCGCTGGGTACGCACAGACATAAAGATGACACTGGCAAACCCTAAAGGGGAGTGGAGAGAGAGTTGAAAAACTATCCATTAGGTACCATGCTTACTATTTGGGTGGTGGGTTCAACAGAAGCCAAATCTCATCATCACACAATATACCTATGTAACAAACATGCACACGGACCCCCGAATCTAAAATAAAACGTTTAAAAACATGTAATGTTCCTTTACCTTGTTGGGTTTTGAACTTCCCTGAGATCTGTTACTCCTTTCTTCTTACCTCTTCTCCTTTGGAATGAGAATGACTATCATATGCCTGTCCTCACTATCGTACTTTGGAAGCATGTAACTTGTTTGATTTCGCAGGCTCACAGCTGAAGAATGAACCATACCTTCAGTCTAACTCATATCTGACTTAGATAATACTTAGATGAGACTTTAGACTTGTTTAGTTAATGCTGGAACAAGTTAAGACTTTGAGAGCTACTGGGATGGAGTGAATGTTTGTGCCTCCTTTACAATTCATGTTGAAACTTAATTTCCAATGCAACAGTATTAAAAAGGGGGCCTGCAGATGGTGATTAGGCCATGAGGGTTCCCTCATGAATGAATTAGTGCCTCATAAAAGGAGGTGAGTTCACCCCTTGTGTTCCTTCTGACATTCATGTTCCTTCCTTCTAGAGGACACAGCAACAAGGTGCCATCTTGCAAGCAGACAGCTGCAGCTCTTACCAGACACTGAGACTGCCAGCTTCTTATGCTTGGACTTCCCAGCCTGTAGAGTCACCAGTATGCAATGCCAGCCTAGAAAAGTCACAGGTACTCTACTCCAACCCTGAGAGTTGCGGTGTGGGTATGTCCAGCAAACCCATGGGGTAAGGCTGCCCAGAGCCTTGGGAGCCCATCCTGGGTCCCAGTGAGTCCGGAAGGAAATAAATTTCTATTGTTGATATATTACCCAGTCTCAGGTATTTTAGTATATTATTTATTATATTTTATATATGATATTACATATTGACATATTATAAATATATAATTTATATATATTTTATGTTGTATTTTATTCTATTATACAGACTAAGGTACTCCCAAAAGAATTCCCAAGTCGAGTCCCACTGCTTGCTGTGAGTCCTCACAGGACTGCTGAATTTAGCTCTGGGTCCTCACCAAAGACAGCCATAAGAGCCCTGAAACACATGTGTTCAGCCTCCATTATTTCTGTGGATCTCAGTTTTTTTCAGGGTCGTTCCTGATTTCTTAAATTTCATGGCCCTTCATGTTTCAAAAAGATTTTATTTACCCCCCCCAAAAAAACTGCACGTGGTTTATAACAATCCACTTTCCATTGTCCAGTCACCAAACACCTGTCCCTGATCAGCAGGCATGACCATGATCTCTATACCAGGTTGCTGCAATTCAAGCCAAATAAAAAAAGCCGATCTCTCCTTTGGCTTGCCTTTGGAGTGTCTCAAATACAGAAAGTGTGTCCAAGGGCCTCCAAGCAAGGAAGTGCTGCTTTGTTTCCTTGCTGTCTCTCTCTGCCCTGCCTTCAGACTCCCTGGCTGAGAAGTCCCATAGAAGCAATGCCTACACTTCCTACCTCAGCCTCTGCCCTCCCCATGAAAGGCAAGTGAGCCCCCATGGTAGCTGTACTCTGTATTGCTCCCAGGTTCTCTGTCCATCACCACAGTTGTCAAAGCAGGAGCATGGGAGGCACTGACCCAGGCAGACAGGGTTGAAGTCAGGACTGGGAGACAGAAGGCATACAGAAGATGAGAGAGGCCGGGTGCAGTGGCTCATACCTGTCATTCCAGCAGTTTGAGACCAGCCTGGGGAACTTGACAAGACCTCGTCTCTACAATAAGTAAAATAAAATTAGCCAGGTGTGGTGGTGCATGCCTGTAGTTCTAGCTACTTGAAAGGCCGAGGCAGAAGGATCACCTGAGCCCAGAAGGTCATGGTTTCAGTGGCCGTGAGCTGTGTGCCACTGTACTCCAGCCTGGGCACGACAGAGTGAGACTACTACTCAAAATAAAACAGAGGAGGAGGAGGAGGAGGAGGAGGAAGAGGAAGATGGGGGGAGGAGAGAGAGGAAGAAGAGGAGGGGAAGGGGGGGAGGAACTAGGACTAGGGAGGAATGGGAAGCTGTGGAATTCCCAGAAAGCTGTAACCCAATGGGAGTCTATTTGGCTTTTAGGGAGCTTTCAGTTACACATCCATGTTCCCCGCAATTGTTACTATCCTGGGAGAGAAAAGGCTGGCTAAGTATTTCAATATCCTAGAAAGAAACAACTTATTAGAATTTTAAAAAGTCTTTCCTTTGAGTTTCCTTCTCTTCTATTTATCTTTTGAAAGACACCTAGAAAATTTACTGGGCGGGGGAGGAATGTCTTTTCATTATCCCTTCATACCCACTCCCCTGCACCCCACCCCCTGCAGTGATGAATCTCTTGGTGAACTAGTCTGAATGTCAAAAAGAAAGACATCTTCTCAGAAAGGCATAAATATTTATACATAGCATTACTCCATCACCCTTGAAATGTTAAACAGAGCTATTTCTCCATTCTCTTCTTTATTGATTTAGTTATGTGATACATAATCAGAAAGCAAAAAAGGTAATGGTGGCACTCAAGTCACCAGGTCATGCATCCAAAAAATGTAGACCAAAAAACGTATTCATTACATCTCTTTTTGATATATCCCCAGATAGAAGTAACGGAAATAAGAAATCAATGTCAAAACAAATCCAGCCTTGAACCACTGGGGAATGGCTGTGCATAGACCTTTCTCTGTGATGAGAGCCTCCAAGTCTGTGGAATCCCTCTTCTGACATACACTCTTAGGGATAAGTCCCCCCAGTCTGATTATGGGGCCTGTAGGAACAACGGAAACAGAGTGGAATGGGTTATAAAAGCAAAAGCCCCTGAGAGGGTCAAGTTCTCTCTCAGCACTAAAAATGTCTGAATGGCTCTCCTCAACTTTATTGCCCTGTTTAGATGAGATACCTTCTAAGGAAAATAGATACTTTGTTTTTATCTATCTATCTATCTATCTATCTATCTATCTATCTACCTATCTATCTATGTAGGAGTCTCACTCACCTATCTAGGTTGGAGTGCAGTCGCAAGCTCACGGCCACCGCAGCCTTGCCCTGCTGGGCTCAGGCAATCCTTCCACCTCAGCCTCCCAAACAGTTGGAACCAAAGGCGTATACTACCATGCCTGGCTAATTTTTTGATTTATTGTAGAGACAAGGTCTTGCCAAGTTGCCCAGGTTGGTCTCAAATCCCTAGGCTCAGACAATCTTCTCACCCAAGCCTCCCAAAGTGCTGGGATGACAGGTGTGAGCCACTGTACCCAGCTAGATAGATACTTTAGGAGTCTCATCTGAAACCCAGATCTGTCTTTGGAATTTCTCTTCTGGTACCTACACTCTGGCTTTGCCTGCATGGCCTATCCTCTTCCCAAGTTGCTTGGGAATAAACAAAAACTAGGATTGGCTGGTACCAAGCTTCCACAGTTTCTCCAACAGATATGAAGGGCTCCTTAAGACAGTGGATGTGATATTATAGTGTT
This sequence comes from Carlito syrichta, assembly GCF_000164805.1. Lineage (NCBI taxonomy): Eukaryota > Metazoa > Chordata > Mammalia > Primates > Tarsiidae > Carlito > Carlito syrichta. The sequence continues at coordinate 48,177 of NW_007074750.1, read as the reverse complement.
ATTAATGATCATCCTGGCAACTCTTTTTATGTATGTTATACAGTGGACAATCGCCTTACCATATAAAAATATTCCTGACTTTAAAGAGATTCTCTAGGTTAAGAGTGATAGGAAGAGGGTGTTAAAATGGTCCATAAACCCTCAATTACCTTTAGAATGGTCATGTATTTTTAGAGATTTTTCCAAAGCTTAAATAAATTAGAACTCTCAGTTTTAACTGCTGCCTGGGGTTTTATCCTAATTATTTTACAATAATTGTATATTTGTCTTTTGTTGCACTGTACAAAAACACTATAAAAACAGAAAAAAGTAAAATGTACTAAAAACACACACACATTTAGGAAGATGAGCATAAAATATGAAAAATCAACATACCAATTATTCGAAAGGGAACAAACATTTCACTAACACCTGCTCTGAGCCAGGATCTTGCCACCAAAATAGAATTGCCATCCCATGTGAGTTCCCAGCTTAGCCTCACAAAGATCTATCTCAGAATGTTAGGACAACTTTGGAAAACACTTCATTTGGTGGAAAAACATACAAAACTAACAGACATCAACACAGAAGGGCAGGTAAAAAATAAGAAGCTTCAAAAATAAAATTCACAGTTAGTAAAAATACCCAGATGTCTCCTAAAGCACAGCTTAGGGTTCTTCTCGCAGAAGAAGAATCACCTTGGAACCAGTATCATCTGGGGAATGGTCACAGATGGCCGACATGGAAGCACTGTCTCACCAAGAAGTAGGATCACCATTTATGGACCACACATTACGTGAGGGGCACATAATGATTAACCCGTGTATCCCACCCAAAGAACACGTGAAGGAGGTGACATGAAGGAAGTGGTAGAGCCTAGACAAAGCCCACTACCAAATTTTCTGACATAATAAAATGGAAATGGAAAGTCACAGCATCAGATAACTTATATTTTCCAGGACTCCCCAGGGAAACTTTGCAGTTTACCAGGGCAGGGAATTCCTGGAGTGGAATAAGGCATGGCAGACTATCATTATTTTATGATCAAATCCTGTAAGGTCACCCAGGATTCTCCACTCTGATTCTACAAGCAATACACAACATTCTGCTCTACTATTTGGTCTCATGAGTGGACTGTCTTTCTGAAGGGTTTTCAAATAACTCTCATGAGCTTTCCCTGAAATAGCAGACCCTTCTCTCATTTAACCACAACAAACAATGGCTCAAGAAATGGGGACACAATATTCCACTTAAACTGACTGGTGGACTTTCATTTCCTATGCTTAGTACACAGGAATGCCCGTGCCTCCTTCTAACCCTAAATCTTAATTATGAGGGTCAAAAATCAAGACTTTACTTAGTATCTAGATCTTTCTTTGCCTTAATTTTAGCAAAGGCTTAGGAAATGCATGTGGTTCTACTAAAATTCATACATACTTACAACAATCCCATTTAATTCAACAAAAATTTACTGAAGGTCTACTGTTTACTATGTTCTAAACATTAATATAATTTCAATTTTTGCTTCTGTTTCAATGGTATTGTCTAACTGGGATTTTACCTATACAAGTCACCCTGGAATGCCTCCCCAATGAAACCTGAATCTGCTGCTTTGAAAGGTCAAGGAAGCCCCCATAGGTACATGAATATTCAAGACCACAATCATTTTAGTCTTACCCTCAGAATTATACAATGAGTTATTAGTAAAGGAGAAAGAAAATTACAGTCCTTACTTTGTTACCAAGACTAAATAACTGCAACATTCGACTTAAATAGAGTAACAACTATCAATTATTAACTAGAATTATTGTTAAACTCAACTTCTCAGTTAAAGAATCCATGTGTGTTAAAACAATTATGAAATTCTGATTTCTGTATCTGGACGATAGAAAAGGAGAATGCTTGATTTCCATGTTGAAAGTCCATGTGTAACTTCATCTTTTTTAAAAAATAATTTGCTGTATTACAAAGTAGAGCCATAGCATGATCAGAATCTTAATGGATTAAATTCCAATGTTAAAGAGTCAAAACTGCACATGACACAGGGCACAGAGAACACAACACGATCCTCACCTGGAAAGAATTGAGAGAGAGGGAAACAAGCATGCTGGAAATCGCCTCATAAAAATCAATTATTCTGGGAGTTTTAACAAGATGCTTTCTTAAAGAAAAAAAACACTTAGAGAAATTAGCAAAGGAAAGAAAGTTAATGTACTTGACACTGACAATGTAACTGCATAATAACCCATTTATAAAGCGCAAATAAATACAGGTAATTCTGGTACAGCTACGAGACAAACCCTTAGCATGCATGTAGCACGGCTCTTTCTATTTTTAAAATAATGTATCGTACATACAGCAGTTCCATTTCTGCATTAGCTTTTAGAAAGCACAAGTCAACGTTTCACGAGATGATTCTGCACATGACAAATCTCTCTGCTTATCTCAAGAACAAGAACAATTGTTAAAAATTACCACCCTAAGAATATAAGGTGAAAACAAAAAGATTTTGCTTACCTAATTCTCTCTTTGGCTAGCTCCCAAAATTCACCAACTCCCCACATCAGGAGCGACAAAAGAGACAGCAAGACAGAAAGGGAAGACCTGTAAATTCTCTTCCTGATGAAAAAAACTGAGATATTTGGGTATAACTCCACCCTATCAAAAGGAAGAACAATACAGAGAATTTAATATTTAACTTTTCTTCCTGCATATCCAAGAAGATGGATCACCCCCTTAAGAATTCTCTTTTGCCAAGAAACAAAATGGTCTAACTACTAGAACTGCATTAGCCTTCGGTGATAATGAAATTTTAAAAGGCATGTGTAATAAAGGCGTGGCTAGCACAGTCAAGCAGAAAGGAAGATGATGCTTAGTTCCTTTACCCACCAGTATTTACCCTAGTCCTTCCTTTCAACCCCCAAAGTATGTCCACAATCCTATTTTAGCTGGGCAGAGTATAAAATGCTTACATTAATGTAAGTGAATATTCACCGAGAGAAAATCCCTTGGTATTCCTTCTTGTGTACAACTAACCCTACACTCCTCAAGTTTCTTTCCCTCTGTGTTCACCCTCCAGCATCAAACAATGTATGCCATCTTTAGTTTTATCTACATGTCAGCTTCACACTAGTAGCCACAGAAACCTAATCCAATGAAAAGCTTGCTTTTGTAGCCTCCAACATAGCAATAAATGGGCCCCTAAGAGCTGTGTGTCTGTCCTTGGACAAGGCATTTATCATCTCTGGGTCTCACTGTCCTCCTCTGTAAAATAAGTGGTGAGGACCAGGTGGTCTCAGAGTAGCCTTCTCACACCCAGTGTCACTGTATCTAGGTGTATATCCTTGCTATTGGCTTACCCATATCAGGAATAAAGTAAACTTTAGTCTCAGGTTCTTGTGCTCAGCTGTCTTACAGTATTCAGGACCTTATAATTAGGGAAGAAAATAATGAAGGGTAGTAGTGAGCATGTCCATTTATTTCTTGCATTTCAAGGCAATAGTGCTTTGGCCTGCCCAAGTCCTTGACTCATTTTCCAGAGGGTGAGAGACCACATCTTGGCAGCTGTCAGTAAACTATTTATGCATTATTCCAGACAAAGTGAACCTTAAATACCTATTTTTGTTTTTCATTTTGCTTGTTCAACTGGTTGAAAAGTAACAGAAATCATTGTTTGTATTTCCTAATCACAGCGAACACAACTCGGATAAATACAAGATAAAATTGTTGATGTATAAAACTGAGAGTAAATGATTTTTAAAAGCTTCAAATGCAAGATCAGCTCCTGTTAAAATGCCTTATAAGTACTTATATTTGCAAATATCTCATGTATACTCTTACGGGGGGGACACTCCCTCCCCCCAAAAAACAATTATTTTTTAGAGGGTCCTTGTAATGCAGCCTTCCCCTGCTAAGTAAGTGGTCTAGGAAGCCATCGGCATCAGTGTACCTGCTACCGTTGTTGCAAGAGACTGTTAGGTTTCAGTGAATTTTTTTTTTTTTTTTTTTTTTTTTGAGATTCTTTCAATACATTTGCCCATTTCACTATAGGTGATTTACGAATGCATCTGCCCACACTGCACTGAGTGTTAAGCAGTTTTTGATTAAAAAAAAAAAAAAAAAAAGCACGACCCCCATGCCCTACCCTCCCTGTTCATCCTATCTCACCCCAAGTAACTTTTTTTCCTTTTCGCTTCCCTGAAAGAAGAAAGTCCTCAAAGGGAAACGTTTTGCCGATGTGGAAGAGGTGAAACAAAAAACAGCAGAAGCACTAAAAGGCATCAAAATCGACAAGTTCAAAAACTCTTCAGAACAGTGGGAAAAGCATCTTGACAGGTGTATTGCATCAAACAGAGAGTACTTTGAAGGTGACTGAAGTTTAAACATGTAAGAATAAATACATAATTTTGTATAAATAAATTCCAGTTTTTTGGGACTGCCCCCCCACCCAAGTGATTGAATATCATCAAGATGAATGGTTTGAAGTCAAGGGCACAGGAAGATGCACTCAAACTTGCCCTCTGGCCCATGGGAGAATGTGGCACCTGCCTACTGTTTGGAGACAAATTTTTAAGGAACTTGGGCCCTACCCAACGACAGGCTCTATGTCCCCTGTCTCCTCTACTGCACACTCACACATGAGTGGGCCGGCAATCCTTCCTCTGGCGTCCATTTCCATCAGCCCACTCAGAGCTCTGCAGTCTCCAGCAAAACGGCAAGAGCAGAATACAGTCGGAAAGCCAGGCTGGCAACACAGAAGCCCAGAACTGGCTGGATCTGAGAGAGTCTTATTCTCTAAAAGACAGGTGGCTCCGTTTAAAATTCCTCCCTGCCCATCAGCCTCAGCCCACATTCCCCCCAACCCCCAACACATATGCTGTGGGAGTTCCTGGCCTCCGCCTGCCCGTGCCAGGGCACAGGAGCCTAGGAGGCCCAGCAGCTGTGGCTTCCTCTTGGTTCTCAGCAGCACTGCATTCTAATGCATGGATGTGGAAACCTCCAAGACCATCTCATGTCAAAAGGCATCTCCTCACATCTCTTGCTTTAACCATGGCCTATGCGCTCTCACCTTTAATTCAGTTAAAAGGGCAAATTAATTAGGTCTTCGGTACTGAAAAATCCTCAGCTTACACTGCAGCCCCAAGAGCCCAAGCCTACACCAGTGGAGAGGGCTCTACCACAGACCAGGGTTTTGAAAGGTTCCAGGGGTGATCAGAATGACTCTGACTTGGAAGAGCTCTCCTAATGGGTTCATTTAAACTTGAGTAACCAGAAAAGTAGGTCAGAGGCCTGAGTCACCATCCGAAGCCCAATGTGCACATTTGCTAGTGAAGAACTGAGTCCTGCAATTCTGTGTGGTTTGCACGATGAAAGCAATGACATTTGCAGGTGAGTCCTCCAATTACTGCCCCCACCAAGATGCCCACATCAGCCTTGACTTCCAGCACAATGACAATACACACTCCTGCATGCCCTGGTTGCCCTGAAAGCCCAACAATATTCCCTTCAGGCAGCCAAAAGAAAAAGAAATCTAAGATGTTATTGGTTCAAGGAGTTTTCAGGTCACCATGCTCTAGCAGACCAAGGCAATCATCTCTGATTTAGATGAGCTTGATCTTTCTTAGCTGTATTGTTTTTTCCTATTTAGTCAGCAGATGTCACAGTAATGTGGTATTTTCAGTCTTTAAACCTACTTTTTTTTTTTTTTTAAACAAAGGCCCTCTTTGCCCTTACTCCATCATGTGCTTATGTAGATAACTGTGTGTAAAACATACACACACTCACACACACTGGACAGGCACCTTTTGACATCACACAGCGGACTGCTGAGGAACTAAGTCAGCACTCTAGTAAGTAATGAAAAGTGTGTTAGGACAACCTGACAAAGAAGCAGAGGAAAACCTCAAAACTGTATCCATCTCTCCCTACTCTGTCCTTCCCTCTTAACTATGATACTTTCTTTCCTATTTACCCCTAAAGGAGAAAACAGTATGCCTTTCAATGTCAATATGAATGATGCAGTTACTGAGACAACGTGACAGAACAGCTCACTCACATGTCATATCACTTTCAAGACCCTCCCTGGGCCAGAACATTGCCCTTCTTCAGGATCCCAGATGGCAGATTCACTCAGAAGGGCACAGATGGATTACTCTATCAGTAAGAAGCAAGGAGCTTCCTGCAATGCCACAGTAACATTCAAACTCTTCAGAAAAGTAAGCTCCCAAGCTGGCTAAGACCAATGTTCTCAAACTTGGGACAAACATGAAAAAATGTGACCACAGGCAAAAAGCATGTAAAGCTGCAAGTCCACCAGTGCAGATTTTCCTGGATCTTATGAAGGTTACAGTTCAATTGGCCATTTAAAACCAACACCAGTGTACATTCTCGACATTCACACACAGCTCTATTACAAAACCACTTGGAGCAGGGCCCATCAGGCGCATCCTCAGTCTCCCACGAGGTATCAGATCCCTCCCACTCCACCGTAGTCAGCGATATGGTGAAAATCAAGGAGCCCAGCCATCATACAGTTGATAGCAGAGGAAACACTACAGCACTATCTCATGCAAAGAACCAGCGAGGGGCAGATCTGACATTAGCAGTATGTTTGATGGGCCACTCTTCAATGGAATGACAAATCATCTAATCTTCCAAAACCGCAAGTTCAGATACTTTACTATCTCACCCTCAAATGAAATATATGAACCTAAAAGATAGAGTAAAACCCAAGGGAAATAGGTTCTGCATCAAAGGGAAAACTGCCTGGTAACAGTCAACTTGCTAAGAAACAAAGAATTTGAAGAAAACGTAGACCTGAATTTTTGACCAAATAAATGTTAACAGTAAGCCTAGAGTGGACTGTCAGTGTTGATATAGATTAGCTATGATTTATACTTTAGGTACAATGCATTCTCATTCCTTAAAGGTCTAGGATTTTACATGTGAGCCAGAGTGAACTCACAATCATTATTTCAGCAATACAGCCAAAGTATGCTCACACATTTACACTGGGTCCTGGTAAATGTAGCCATCACTAGATCACTGGGTGAACCATATAGTAAGAGATGCTACCTTCTCCTCTGACTTATGAGTTATGAGATTTTCAGTGAAAATGGGACTGTGATTTTCCACATGTGCCCAAACCAACAGTTCCTTCATGCTTCATCAAGGACAATCATCTGGAAAATAATTCTAGAGTGCTATACTATTTATGGTTTGGGATACCCTGTCCCCAAGATCTTTTGTGTTTATGAATATGGTCATAATTCATTCTTCTCCAAGCCAGCAAAGGTTAATCAGCAGAAGCCTCAATTAAAATCTCCACTGTCCACCCAAACGGTAACTCCATATGGATATTAAGTAAAGTAAATGCACTAAGTAATCACACCATGAGGAGTGTAGCCATATTGATCATCCTGATTAGCCCTGTCAGCTGGAGTAAAAAAGACTGGCCGGTGCTCAGGGCCAGCTGTGCAGGGTACATGGACAGACAATGGGCAACATCGACAGTCTCTGAGCAATTGGTCTGGGCAGTGATGGATGCTATGTGGACAGCTTATAGTGTTATTAAGGATGCAGAACTGGCCCAAGAGAAACCCAAACTCCATCTTCTCTTATTAAGATAAAGTTGGCTTGTCCATGATATATGCAGGGCTAATGAGGTTTTTCTCTCTTTCATCACTGACACAAGCCAAAAAACAAAACAAAATCAATGTGTATATTAAGGAAGAAAAAGGCAACTCAGTGAATGCATAGATGTAAGACAGATTATAAAACACCATTTGGCTGCATTTTAAATTAAGAACAGGATATATAAAATTCTTCAGTAAGCACAAGTAAAAACTGTTTACTTTTATGTTATTTGATCTATATTATTGATTATGCTCTTTAAGGGCAGAAAGGAGAATCCTGGCTGTCTCTGCATCCTTTGTGAATATCAAGGGGCACCTGCTTAATAGGTAATAGAAGGAGAGACCACATTTCAGTCCTTGCCCTACAGATTGGCCTGAATGGAGACTGGATGCTGGGTATCCCCCAGCCCTCTGGACCCAAAGGAGTCCCTTGAAATTTGTCATTACATGCTTGAAAGCAGAAGACATTTTTTAAAAAGTCCCCAACGTTTACAGACACACAAATATACTTGTACTCTTTCCCATTTCTTTCCTTTTGTACCTCAAAAGAAGTCCTTACTGATGATTTCATTGTTTTACCCAGAATAAGTTGTTTTAATTTTCCGATTCTCAGTTTCCAAATTAAGACTAATAACCATTTTCACATTAATAATACCAAGGTCAGTCAGGCATGGTGTCTCACACATGTCATCCCAGCACTTTGAGAGGCTGAGACGGGCAGATTGTTCAAGTCTAGAAATTTGAGACCAGCCTAGGCAACATAGCAAAACCTTGTCTCTACGAAAAAAAAAAAATTAGCCTGGCATGGTGGCTACTTGAGATGCTGAGGTGGAAGGATCACCTGAGCCCAGGAGGTTGAGGCTGCTGTGAGCTGTTATTGGAGTGATCATGCCACTGCACTCCAGTCTGGATAACAGAGTGAGACCCTGACTCAAAATAATAATAATAAATAATATCAAGACATACAAAGCATAGGATTACCCTGAAGACCAAATTAAACCAAGTAAGTAATGCCTGATAGAGTTCACACCTTTAAAATGCTATTTACCTTCCCTTTGCTCCTCCCACACCCCAGCACTCAGCCCTCCGGACCGAGACCAGCCTGGCTGAAACCTAGTACCTCCTAGGAAGGATAGTCAAGCATATTTTTTCCACTGGATACCAGCAGGGTTTTCCTAATATGCACAAATGGCATGTAAATTAGCAGAGTGCTTCTCCATTCCAAATTGGTATTATGACCTGAGCCCATCTGTGCTGGGAGGTCCCCTTGGTAAGAATTAGCTAGAAATTCTGTGTAGCAAAATCGCCCAGATTTTGCCATTGCTTTTTAGTGACTGTGAATGCCAGTGCTACCAGGAACTACTTTGGAGACATGAGGTTTCATTTATATTGGGCCAACCCCTCCATGGTCAGGGAACTCCTCACAGCCAAAGAGAGGGCCCCTATTCCAAGAAATCTGGCCAAATAACATCATGTTGAAATGCAAGACTGCAGGAGCTCAGTAACATTTCTCAACCATGTAAGTAGCTCCACCACCACTTCATGTGAACATATTGCTGCTGCATAATTGAGTTTCACAGCATGAGCACTTGAACTACCTGGATTTAAGCTTCCGATACACATTTGAGAATATGGGGCTGGGGGCACACAGGTGGGGTTGAATTGATGCCATCAAGATCCTGTATAGTTATCTCTATTGACTAAGAGAGTCATTTCCCCTTTTAAAGGCACTGTTTTTCTTTCTCTCCGTTTGTGTATTGACTTTCCTTTCTCCTCATCCTAACAGCGTGGCTAGCATATTGTGCCTCAAATGGTGTGTTTCCTGCTGAACTTTCCAAAGGACATAGCCAGACAGCAGCATCTGACATCCTTTTCAGGGTTTTCAACTTTGTTGATGTTCTAACTTGAGTCACTGAGTATGGAGAATGGTGAACAAATAAATACTTCAGAGACAGAATCAATTCCTTAAGTCCCAAGGTGCTACAAGAAGCAAGTTTGAAGAATATGAAAATTCACTTTGACAGAACAAAGACAACAAGCATCTATACCTGCAGGTCATTTCCAAAGGTTAAGTTGAAAGATCATGTACAGTGGAAAAGGATTCTAGAAATCTGCTTTTACAACATATTGACCAAATTAAAATGGAAGATGCAACAGACACAAGAACATTTTGCATATGGAAAATGGTACTGCACTGATCGTAAACACTACAGTTAAGAACCCAGATAAACTCAGCGGACCCAAAGCTGAAGGTCAGTGAGAGGTTGGCCTTCATTCACTGCCATTTGGGGTTGGTTGCTGCATTAGTTCCGTGGAGCTGCCATAAAAAGTTAGCACAAGTTGGTGTCTTAAAGCAACAGGAATGTATTCTCTCAAAGCTATGGAAGTCAGAAGCCTGAAATCCAGGTGCTGGTGGGACTACACTACCTCCAAAGGCTCTAGAGAAGAATACTACCTTCCTTCTTCCAGCATTCTGGGGACACCATCTAGGGATGCCATCTTCACATGTCATTCTCCTCTGTGTGTATCTGTGTCCTCTCTTCTTATAAGGACACCTGTCATTGGATTTAGAGCCCACCCAATCCCATATAATCTCACCTCCACCCTTAACTGTCTGTATCTGCAAAAGCTCTATTTCCTAATAAAGTCACACTCTGAGGATTTGGGTAGACACAAATTGAGAGGGGATGGGAACACTAAGAAACCTGCTAATAAATTTAGTTGTTAATAAAAAGTCGAGCAGGCCAGGAGCAGTGGCTCATGCCTGTAATCCCAGCACTTTGGGAAGCAGAAGCGAGAGGATTGCCTGAGCCCACAGGTTCAAGACCAGCCTGGGCAACATGGTGAGACCTTGTCTCTACAATAAATCAAAAACTTAGCCAGGCATGGTGGTGTGTGCCTGTGGTTCCAGCCACTTGGAAGGCTGAGGTAAAAGGATCAGCTGAGCCCAGCAGGTCGAGGCTGTGGAGGGCGTGAGTGTGCCACTGCACTCCAACCTGGATGACAGAGTCAGACTCCAACTAAAAAAAAAAAAAAAAAAATCAAGCAGAACTCTTACGGCAAGAATTACCTTGACATAAAAAATAATCCTTTCTGTAGAATTATGAAAATGCAGAGCGCCATCTACAAGCCATCACTTCAACTGGAAAATGGAGCATGTGGGGAGCCACATCTCAGGAGACAACCTGGAGGGGCACTAAGAGAAGCCACCATGCTGAGCTCGCCCATACCAGCGGCTCCTCCAATGCCTTACACTTCTCTAAAGTGGACTCAGAGCCAAGTGTGGAGAGTAAGTGACATTTTTCAGGAAAAACACGCACTCCTGCCTCCCTCCTTGCACCTCCAATTCAAGAAAAATGTGTAGCCAACATATACTGCTTTTTTTTAAAACCTAGATTCATTACTATGTTCAGTTAAAAACCAACCATTTCAATGTCCAGGCAACATAATCCAAACTGAGAACAGATAGAGAGGCCACAGATAGGAATGCTCATTTGCTTTTCCAAGCTATTCTACAAAAAGTAAAAGCACGACAATTCAACCCCGTAAACTAGTTTATATGGCATGAGATCAACTTGCAGTACTAAGAGCACCTCAAGAAGGAAAGCCATTTGCACAGTGTATACTTTCTAGCTGGACCTTTCTTCTGTACACATAAAGCTAGGAAAGGTTTTCAACATCTTCAGTACAGTATTTCTTTTTTTGAGTTGGAGTCTCACTCTGTCACCCAGGCTGGGATGCAATGCCACAACTCATGGCTACTGCAACCTCGACCTGCTGGGCTCAAGCAATCCTTCCACCTCAGCCCTCCAAGTAGCTGGAACTATAGGCACAGGCTGCCATGCCTGGCTAATTTTTAAAAGTTATTATTTATTGTAGAGATGAGGTCTCTCCAAGTTGCTCAGGATGGTCTCGAACCCCTAGGCTCAAGCAATCCTCTTGCCTTCACCTCCCAAAAGTGCTGGGATGACAGGCATGAGCAGCACGTCATGCCAAAAACTAACACATTGGGAGAAACAAACCAGAAAGCTTCAGAAAACCCTCACACGTTTGCACATTCTCTGGGCCTGAGGAATCAACCACCCTCATGATAACAAAAAGCATTTCCAAGAAGAAGCTGTCGAAAGTCCGACTACTCACTCAGCTTGCTCTACTCTGTCACTCCTCCAGTGGACGGACGGAGGCACAGGCCCCGTTAAGGTCTCAGTCTTGGCAAGTAGTACGCAGCCAGCACCTGGGGCTTCAGCGGAACATTGTGTCTCATGAGCGCCTCCCCAAAATGCACACAGAAGCCTTTTACTTAATATGGGAGGGGGGACCCCAAAACCCCCCGAATCATCTGTTTGGAACACAGGGCCCTTGCAGTATAGGCTTTCTCCTCTGGGTAAATACTCTAGGAACTTGTTAGCATCCGTGAACCAGCTCGAGTTGTTGTTAAGAGACAAAGTGTGGAAGAAACGTCCCGTGCTGTGCCAAACAGGTGACTGGTTCTTCCACCAAGACAACGCACCTGCCCACACTGTGTTGAGTGTTCAGTAGTTTCTGAGCAAAAGTGGCATGTCTCCCAGGCCCCATCCTCCCTAGTCATCTGATCGCATCCGAGAGACTTTTTTGTTTCGCTGGATGAAAAAAGTCCTCAAAGGGAAACATTTTGCCGATGTGGAAGAGGTGAAAAAAAAAAAACAGCAGAAGCAATAAAAGACATCAAATTAATGAGTTCAAAAACTGTTTTGAGAAGTGGCAAAGGTGTCTCAATAGGTGTATTGCATCAAATGGAAAATACTTTGAGGGTAACTGAAGATTAAACTTGTAAGAATAAATACACAAGTTTTTACAAATAAATTCTGGTTTGGGAGGGGTCCTCCCTCAGATGACCCACTCATAATGATCCCATTCAAGCCCTCTGACCAAGAGCTCCTCCTGCATCACCTGTCAACACCAGGGGTTCAAAACCTCAGCTATCAACTCACAGTAACAGGTGCAGGTATCCACCAGCCAGGCTTTTTGCCATAGGGGGACTGCGAAGGAGTGGGGAGTAGGGAGAAAAGAATCAAGTAAAAATATCATTTCGAATCTCGTGCCAGAAAATAGTCAGTGAAGTTGGACACAGTTGTTTCAGAATATCTAAACAAAATGTACACAAAGGCATAGAAGAAAATTTTCAAACTAAGTGTAATACTATAAAAATATTTCCCAGGGTCTTGGGCCATGATGATTCACTGAAGGTCTATAGTCCTACCTTTACATCTTCAGCACTGAAATCTCTCTCCTCTATCCAACTGATTTAGAAGTTCAAGAAAACCAAAATGAACAGAAGTCCCAATGGAGAACCATTCATTGTAACAGACACTTCAAACAGGCAGACATCTGCTGCAGGCTGTCATTCGGCAGTCAGAGGTGCAGGGTGATGGCAGGGCTGTGCCATCTGAGACAACCTCTCTGATCGGTGTGACATGGCCAATACAGGGAGCTCACAGAGGCATGACAAAGGGGCAGGAGTAACCAGTGTGTCTCCCCTGCTGCTGCTACAGTTGTGTTTCTTCTTTCTTCATGTCTGCTCATAGCTCCTTATAAACGTGCAACTGACAACAGGTGAGTGCTTCAGCATATCAGATTAGGAAGGTAAAACGTCAACGTCACTTAGCCAGACAGACACCAAAATCAGGAAGTGATTACTAAGAGAAGTCCAAGGAAGGGTTCCAAAGCCAGACCATGCCAAGGTCACTGTGGTCCTCTTCAAGCTGACCCTCTAACCTCACTCATGACACAGAGGTGGTGAAACCAACTGGGCCTGGCGCTAACTTCTGCCTTCTGTTTGGACACGTGTCAGCTGCTGTACAATTTTCTCCAAACACATAAAGCTGACAGGCTAAAAATAAAGCAGCTGACCCCACTCCTGCTAATGCCTGTGCATTGTGAATTGTGAGGGACAGGCCAAACAATATGAGCTCCATGAAGCCTTGCATTCAACTCCAAACCCCAACAGGGATGCATTACAGGCAGGCAGCACTGTGCAGCCAAACCTCTTGTTCTGAGCCGTTAGAAAATCCTGCATGAAGATACATATGCAGACAACACCTTCTACTCCACCAGAGCTGGTCCAGATAGCAAGGACCACACCAGTCACGGGCAGGAACATGCAAGCTCTGCACTGCTCTTTTGAGAAAGTACTTATTATTTATCAAGTACTTTGTCATAAGAGTCTTACAAGATAACTCAGACTAGATAAAAAAGCAGTAACAAAAGCACTTTTTTTGGGTAAAGGTTGAATATAATGATGTTAAGAATCAAAGAGCCAAACGTCCAGGTGAGACAGCAAAGGCACTCTAGCCCGTGAGAGTCCTAGTGAAGTGACCTACAGACTGTGGTAACTGGTGAGAAACTTGCACTGGCACCAGAAGTCCAGGCTACATCCCATTCAGAAATATGTATTTCAGAAGAACATACACTGAAAGCAGTAAAGAAAAGGTTGAAAAATGAAAGTCTGCAAAGAAAGCCAAAATAACGACATCCTCATGCTGGTGCAGGACAGATAAATAAAATAGTCACGATGCCCAGTAAACCTACAGTGTTAATGTATGTGCTCATATGATTCAGTTACCTGAGTCACATTAGGAAAGGTCCCCTCTAAGTAAAAACAATACAAGAGAAGAAATCTCAATGAGGTGGCTCATGCTTGTAATCCCAGCACTTTGGGAGGCTAAGGCAAGAGGATCGCTTGAGCCCAGGAGTTCGAGACCAGCTTAGGCAACAGAGCAAGACCTCATCTCTACAAAAAAATTTAAAAATTAGCCTGGTTTGGTGGTATGCACTTGTAGTCCCAGCTTCTCAGGAGGCTGAGGTAGAAGGATCACCTGAGCCCAGGTCAAGCCTGCGGTAAGCCATGATCATGCCACTGCACTCAAGCCTGGGTGGCAGAAGAAGAATTTCTCAAAAAAAAAAAAAAAAAGAAAGAAAGAAAAGTAAAAGTAAAAATACTGTAAAATAAAGTCAAAATATAAGCAATGAACTTTGAAAATATTTGTGTAGAACATGACAAAGGTTAGTATTTAACAGAGAGACACTATCTAAAGCTAAAAAAACTCAGTAAGAAAACATAACAGACATCCTAATACAAAATGGTTAAGGAATAGTAACAAAATTTTTATATAAGACAAGGAAATAAATACAAAAAATTTTATCCTCAATAACATCTTTAAAATACAAATAAAGCCAGGCTCGGTGGCTCAGCCTATAATCCTGCGCTTTGGGAGGCTGAGGTGAGTGGATTGCCTGAGCCTGCGGGTTCGAGACCCGCCTGGGCAACTTGGCGAGACCTCATCTCTACAATAAATCAAAAAATTAGCCAGGCGTGGTCGCACACACCTGTAGTTCCAGCTACTCGGAAGGCTGAGGCGGAAGGATCGCCGGAGTCCAGCAGGTTGAGGCTGCGGTGGACAGGAGCAGACACTGCACTCCAGTCTGGGCGACAGAGTGAGACTCCAATTCAAAAAACAAAACAAAACAAAACAAAAACAAATAAACAAATAAAAACAAGATGCTCACTATCACATTAGCAGAGGTCTGAACACTTACCACACAGGCAAGAAATACAGAGAAAAACACACTCCCCTCCAGAGAAGACACCATCTTTTTGGTAGTCAAGATGGCAATACTATTTAAGGGTCATAAATATGATCACAATCTTTTGGCTGATTACTTCATTTCTAGTAGTTTAGTGAAATGAATAATCAAAGATAAAACCAGTGTTTATGTTCCAAGATATCCATCACTGGTTGTTCAAAAGCAGGATAGAAAATGATATGAACTTCCTATGTACATATGTGTGTACACACATAAAAGACTAAAACAAAATTCACCTAAATGTTAACAGTGAATTGTATTCTCTTTAAATTCTGGTTTCATAAATGATTTATAGCTTGCTGTGGTTTGACTTCTTACAACGTACACATATGGTAGATGGTTTCAACGTCTTCTTAACCAACCCATCCAGTTAAAAGTCACTCCTTGGAGGGTGGGCTGTACCCACCATTACACATGGTAGGCCTACTAGAGTCAGGGTGCTTATTCCCAAACCTGTTCAGACAAGTTGAATTATGCAATTACATATTTAAACACAGTATGAGCCAAAGGAATATGAGTGTAAAAAAGGAACCACTGAGTATAAAAACTCAGTAGAATGCTTTTCTGAGTGGTTAAAAAAGAAAATCATTACTAAATTAGGTGAGGGCCAGACATCAGGTTGAAATAAATTATTTTTTAATATGAACAGAGTCTATACTCAGATTACTTCTCAGGTATCTTTTAAATTCACAGTCCACTTTAAGAATCTCAAACTAGAAAATCTAGGCCCCATAGCATAGAAATGATTCAGAAACAAAAGGGTATTGCAGAAGTTGTCAGAATCACATTTAGAGATGTGTTAGAGACATATATGCTTTTTAGGTCAGAAATTAAATGTGCATGTTTTGGGTTAAAGCTTTTTATGAGTCTCAGTTTTAACTTTTTAAAAATAAAAACTACAATAATTTTGACAATAATTATAAATCTGGCCATAACAAATAAGACAACTTTCTTTGTATTCCTTCTATAATGAGAAGAAAAGATTCTTTTGAGCAGAAAAGTGGTGAAGTAGAGGGAAAAAAGGGAAAAATGGAAAAAAAAAAACTAGATATGAACAAAACAGGGGAAGCATTATTTATATTTCCAAGCAGCAATACTGAAAATCTGCAAAAACTTTTAGAATATTTAGATCTCAAAATGACTAATTATAAGGTTAGTGCAATAATTACAAAAGTCTGCACCTGCCAAAGAAGACTTGATCAAAAGATAGAAAAGTCATTAATTCAAATTCTCCTGAACATACTGCTTTAAAGAAATTATAATAAAGCACAAGTTCCAAAAGAAAAGGAGATAGCTAAAAATGATTTTGTAAATATTCTCTGAAGCTAGCTCTTGAATTTTATGCTACAGCAGCATAACCAATGTATTGGGCTTCTTGTATGATAGCCCTGATTTTTTTTTAAAAAATCATCTTATTGAGTCATCATTGATATACAATAAACTGCAAATATTTAAAGTATACAAATACATTCACATGTACATATACACCTGTGAAACCATCCTGACAATCAAGAAGAGTGTGGCCACGAGCTCCAAATGTGTTCCTCCACTTCTTTGTAATCTCCCCTCCCACCTCTTGCTTCTCGCTCTCCTCAGGCAACCACTCATCTGTTTCCTGTCACTATCCATTCGTTTGCACATTCCCAGAATTTTCCATAATAGGAATCAAATAGTAGAAACTCTTTTTTTCATCTGGCTCTGTTCACGCAGCATAATTTTTTCAAGATTGACCCTCATTGCTGCATATACCAATAGATCTTTCATTTTTATTGCATAGTCTTATTTCCTTGAATGGAAGTAACACAAGTTATTGATCTTTCCACATATGGATGGACATTTGGGTGCCTTCCAGTTTGGGGCTATTACAAATAAAGCTCACAGTAACAAGTGCATGTGTCCAATGACCTGCCTTTGACATTCAAGCACAAGCCTGCCTACTCTATAGAAACTGGAGCATAAATTGACCATTCTAAAGAATTTCCAAGGTGTATTTTTAATTTCTGCCTTCTCCTTGCAGCACAGATCATAATGAAAAGCAACAAAGTACACAAAAAGGACAAGACACATTCACTGAGTGTCAATCACGTGTCAGAGTCTGTGCATTCTAACCATCTTGTAAATACCCTACAAGCCTATAAGGGTAGGTGTTAAAATTAAAACATAAACCCATTTTATACATTAGGAAATTGAGGACAAATAAATTACCCAAGGTCACTGAGCTTGTTAACAAGAGGCACAGCCAGGATTTAAACAAGAAGTCTGATCACTGTGCTTTAGTTTTTTTCTATCTGTATCCCCTGCTACCAGCAACATGCCCCTAAATGATGTTTACAATGAACACCCCTATGAACTATGTCTGGCATTTATTTCCAGTTCCACCTCAGGGGTAACTGACCTCAAATTTTTAAGAAAGAGATCAATTAATAAGCCCTGGAATGTCATTTTGGGTTAAGAAATCAGAGTAAATGCTGAATCTGTACACTACAACATTTCTACATAATATAAAATCATCAGCTCAATGACAGAATGGATGTCGATTAATTCAATCCAATAGATGTTGCCTATTAAGTGCAGAAGTCAGTCCTAAGAAGTGAGAAGACATCATCTCAAAGAACATTGGCTTATTTTTAACAGAGTGCTTTTCTGATAGTAAGGATGGGGGGAAAATCTCACAAGCAGGCAGATTCATTATCCACCGTATCTCAGACTGCTGTGGTTTTATAAAACCCAATCCAGTTACTAACAGGCCTTGACCATAAAGATTCAGGGCTGCAATAACCAGGTCAGCAATGTGTTGTGTTTTTATTTATTTATTTTTTTTTTAGAAAGCAGGATTTATTGAGAGGACAGAAAAGCTCCCACCGTGGGAGAGGACCTGGGGGGATTGCCCGTTTTTAAAACTTCTCAGCGTTTGTTGCTATAGTTCTCGAAGGGCAAATCAGAGGGTAGTTGTGTAGCTTCTTTGTCTAAACAAAGCCTAAGAACACAACAGTGACCACGGACAGTGCTCGCATTAAGGGGAAAGTCAGGAAAACAACACTTTGTAGAGGCAGTGGACTGTGACATTAACTGTGTTATACAGAATATTGATTCATAATAAAAAGAAGAAGAAAGGTTGGGAAAATAGTAACTCCCCAGCACTCTGACAAAAGGAAAAGAAATTGCTCTATTAGCAAGATCATGTACAGGAAGAGGGATCTTAGAGTGCAAGTGGACTGTTCAATGACAAGTCAACATTTACTTAATACCTACTGGCTGCAAAGCACTGTACTAGGCTGGGGTATGCAGGTGGGTGGGGGAGTGGTTAGATACAAACAAGGAGAAAACAAGGTGTCTACCCCAATCTGGAGTTTACCTTCAAGTTGGAGGAAGAGTATAACTTGGGAAAAAATCATGACACACTCCATATAAACAGTCATTCACCACTGACATCTTTGCTAACATTGCTAACATTAGCTAAGGACAATTCACTTGCCAGGTACTTTCAAAATGCCATCTCATTTAACCCTCACACACAAAAAATAATGTGAGGTAGGCATTGTTCTCATCTCCATTTTACAGATTATTAACCTGAATACAAAAAGGTCCATGACTGGCTCCTGACCGAGTAGCTAATCGGTGACAGGGCTGGGAATCTGGTGTGGCTCTGTTCAACCCCAAAGCCAATGGTCTTAGCTACTAGGTTATCAAATCTCCCCAAAGCCTTCAGACACTCATGGGAGAAGGAACCCCCTGCAGGGAGTTCTGGAAGGCTTCCTTGCAGGAAGAAAGGGGATGGGCTTCCAGGCAAACTGAAGAGGAAGAGGCGAGAGCATTACGGGAGAAGGAAACGACTTCAGACAGAGGCTGGGCAATCACGTGGTGGAATGCAGCCAACACATCCAAGAACATTCACCAGTTACTCTACACGCTAGGCCCTAGGGACACAGAAATAAACAGATCAGGTATAGTCCATGTCCTCAGGAGACTCGCCATCTAGTAAAGTAGATAGGCATCTCCATCAAGAGTGGGTCTCCCAGCTAGGGACATGCTCCTGAAACCCTGGCACGATGTATAACCCTCAGCATCCATACCTGAGCCTAGAAAAAATTGAGGGTGTTTCTGTTTCCCAAATGGCATGATGCCATACTCAATCAATAGCATACAATCAGTTTTCAATTCTGGGGCTTCACTAGCTTTGAAATTTTAATTTTTTTTCTTAAATGTGATGATACACCATTTTAAGTTATGAGACTAAAAGGGGGCTTGATAAATATATTATCATCATTCTGTGTTCAATTGGCACACTAGAAAAGAAAGACAATCATGAGGCATAATCCCAGCCCTCCTTGTTCTTGCCTTCCACTCTCACCCTCCTGAGAAATTCAGCCTTAAAGTCATTAGGTAGGAAAGAGCAAGGAAGGCACCAACAATGAGTATGGGAGGTGACCCAGAACAGGTGAAAACTAGTAGGAACCCCATTGCGTTAAGTTGAAAGGCAAAGTTTTGGTGGGAATCATGGGCTTCATGATTGAGAAACAAACACACACACGTGTGTGTGCTTGTAGCTGTGGTAGTATGCATACAGAGAGACATGCAGTCAACCCACATTATTTGTAGGTGCCGTATTTGCAAATTCATCTACTCATTAAAATTTCCTTATAACCCCAAAGTGAATATCTGGGACACTTTTGCAGTTCCTTGTGGACATGGGCTTAGCAGAGAAAAATTTGAGTTGCCCACCCTGCATGTGCCCAAGTTGAGGTTGTTTCGCAACACTGCTTTCTTGTTTCGGCTCTCACATTACGAACAAGTGTCCTTTTCACAGTTTATTTAGTGCCATGTGTTTTGCATTTTCTGCCTTTTGTTGATTTCACTGTTTAAAATGGCCACTCAGCATAGAGCTGAGGTGTCATCTAGTATTCCTAAGCATAAGAAGGCTGTCATGGGTCTTACAGAAAAAAATACATGTGACAGATAAAACTCTACTCAGGCATGAACCAGTGTTGTTGGCCCTGAGTTAATGAATCAATAATGTACATTAAGTGATGTGTCTTTCAACAGAAACACATAATATAAGTTTATGTATTGACTGGTTGACAAAAATGTGACCAGAGGCTTGCAGGAACCTAACCCTGTGTTTTCCCTAGGAGAAATGTACTAATCCAGTATTCATAGAGACTTTATAGAACACAACTTCTGTAAATAACAAAAATCAACTGAGTTCCCTAGCTCTGTCCACCGAGAAGGCCTGGGATGAGTAACATCAGTAGTAAAGAACACACTTAGTGCTCAGATCTTGGCTTCTAATTACCTTGCTCTGTGGAAAAATGATTGATTCTAGGGCTGGAGAGGGAAAGTAATCTTTTTGTGTCAAAAGGCAAAGAACTATTTAACAAACAATGGCGACATGTCACAACCACATAGTTTGAAAGAGTTCCAACAATTTGAACATTAAAATAATGACAGCAACAGATGATAGCTAGTTGAATGAAATACAAAACATGAGTCTACACTAATATAAATAAATAAAGAGTGAAAGTCTGACAAGAAGTCTGTATAAAACTCTATAAAAATACTTCCTTGTCCCACAATGCTGCCAACATTCAGCAGAATGCCTGACACTTTGTAGAAGCTCAATAAATGTTTGTTAAATGAATGAATGAGTTCATTAGATGGGAGGAGATGGTAGACCAATTTAATACTTCATACAAGCTCAAATCTTCAGATATGCCGATGTATTAAACACACAACTCAAATTCCAGGCAAAGCCTTAATAAAAACGTTAGCGAGAGTTTGCACAAAATAATTGCAACTCAAGTTCGAGGTCTTTGAGGTTGAACATCAGAGAAAAAGAAGAAAAACAGACTTACTCACAGTCAAGCAGGCAGTGCTTTGCCACAGCTGGCCGTAACATGTCATAGCACGACTCAGTCCCACTACCCTTAATGTGCAGAGCCCACTGCCCATGATGTGCGAGTACACTAAGAAGGAGGAGGCATGCGTGCACACAGACACACACACACAGGCACACATGAGCTGGGAAGTGGGGGAACCGGGCCTGTTTCACCTGGGGGTCAAATAACCCCTAAGAAACAAAGACCAAACACAGCTGAACACCAAATGGGGGCCCCCTAAAGCAACTCACTGGGCACTCGACAGAAGAGAAGGATCCTTTTGAACCATTTGCTTATTACTCCTTATATCTTCTCTAAAATGCCACTAAAATACAGCCATTCTGGGAGCCTCACTAAAGAAGAGAGGCTGATAGCTTCCTAGCCCCTGTCAACCACTTTACTTTAGGTATCGTCGGAAGTCAAAGGAGAGATGCAGTCAAGAAAGAAAAATGCAAAGCCAACAGAATTAAGGTCATTCCAGCTTAAAATCATCACGGAAATGGAATCAGTAATCTAATTAAGAAGGTGGGGTGGTGTGGGTATGGCTGCCATCATCCTCTCAAGCCTCAGAGGGCGGTCTGACATTTGGATGACAAATAGAAAGCTACCATGACTTCTGTGACCCATGACTGCTCCGAGGCCTACTAAGCATTAAGGAGATCTTTTCCCTGGAGGAAAGGAAAAGTCTAGGAGGAAGCCCAAGGACGCTTAAAGGGCAGGAGAAAGCCCCACAAGCACAGAAAGGAAGGGGTCCAAGATCACGGTCAAGAAAATGACTGCTGCAAAGAGATAAAAGTAGCCTAGTCATGTGCAAAACTCATCGGGAGGTAAGGGCTGAGGACACAGGCCCTGGTGGTGAGGATGACAGTGGTGGTGGTGATGATGTCGCCACAACACCAGCAGGGCCCACCCAGGGCACTCGCCACGTGCCAGGCCTGTGGCGAGCATTATCTCACAACAAACACGGCTAGGAGAGTGCCACTAACTCCATTTCACACAGCAGACGAAACGGAGAAAAAAGCCGACACTTGTTAAAACTTACACATCTATTATGTGGTGTGCCCAATTTCAAAATCAATAAGATAGGAATGTGAAGTACCATTTCTCGTTATTCTAATATTATTCACTTGTGAATAAATATTGCTACCCAAATGAGAAAAGGCAGTGTGTGGTGGTCAGGAAGTTAGCCAGCAATACTGTGGTGAACAAAGGCTGTGCCACTGACCTGACACAGTTTAGCACAATAAGTGTTTAAGTAAGGCATGATCAGGACCGTGCTTAGTCTCACAGCTCACATGGGCAAAATTAAATACTGTCTTCTAGGAATAGCTTCCACCATCACTGACCTGTTTGACTGTTAAACCACAGGTAATCCTTTCCAAGTATCATTCACAATAATTTCAACCTAGAAATAATGTTTCTTTTTAATTTTTTTTTTAAGTCGGGGTCTCCCTCTGTCACCCAGGCTGGAGGGCAGTGGCACAACTGCGGCTCACCACAGCCCTGACCTCCTGGGCTCAGGCAATCCCTCCACCTCAGCCTTCAGAGTAGCTGGGACAATAGGCATGAGTCACAGCACTCAGTTAATATATATTGTGTTTTTTGTAGAGATAAGGTTTTGCTAGGCTGCTCTTGAACTCTTCAGCTCAAGGGATCCTCCTGTCTTGGCCACCCAAAGTGCTGGGATCGCAGGAGTAAACCACTGGACCTGGCCCTAAAAAGGATCTTTTGGAAATGGCAAATATTGCCTTCCTGGTTTCTCAAAGTCAACAGTAGCTATTAAGTAATACCAGTTAATGTTGACAGTGGTATAACACCAGTTATTATTCCCTCTAGGTAAGTCTATCAGAATGCATCACATGTGTCTAAGGAAGGGAACTTCTGATACTCTGCCCTTAATGCCTTCAAAAGCATGCATATCCAAAGAGGCATTCTGCGAAGTTGGAAACAGCAGCAAACATTACAGACCGGTTCACTTGTGGCATAGAGAGGCTGCAGACCTAAACAGTATACACTGCCCAGGCCCCTTTGCTGCCATGGTGCCCAACAAGACTCAGGCACACCAACGAGGCACACTCACAGGTGACTTTGACTGGAACTGAGTTGGGGGAAGAAAGGCAGAGCTCAAGGGCATCCATGAGAAGCACGACCCCTCCACGGATGAGGTGGGATGCCAGACCAGCAGCTCAAGTCCCGTTTCCCCCACTCAACAGCTGTCCACCGCAGCCACCGCAGCAACTCTCCTGATCCTGGCAGGAGAAAAAATGGTCCCGGGGGTAGGGAGGATCCTGGAAGCTCAGCCTAAAGTCTATTCCTCTAAAACTTCCAAGGATTCTGGAAGCACTAGCGCCTTGAATAATTCTACTTCAGCTTCCATTCCCTGGAGTAGATTCTGTGTCCAATACAGGAAATGTGAACAATAATAAGAAGCTCATTGCTTTTACTAGTTTATTAAATTTGTAAAATATTAGGTATAAAATACTGAGCTACAAAGGATAAAGAATTTATTTTAATCATATTTTAGTATAATACCATTTGGGCTAGGATAATTCATATAAACTATAGTATCATCTGATTTTATAAACCTAAACCCACACTGTAATTCACCTCATTCATAAACATGAGATAACTTGACCTACTTTCTAATATATTCAGCTCCCTCTTGTCTGCATTAATCTGCAGTGACATTTTAAAAGTTGCTCTAATAATTTCCATTATATGAAAATGCACTTTTCATTTACATCATCTTTGATTTTCCTCCTATAAGCAAAATACTGTTTTCTCAACAGCCTGCAAATGTAGTAAGAAAAAAGGCATGCAAGCCAGCTGATACAAAAGGCTCACCTTTCAGTGGGGTTTGAGATTGAGTTTCCTGATAGGGGAAGAGGTGGGAAGAGGAAGAGGAGGTGAAGAATGAGACAATGTTGCCCTAAGTCCAGAATATGATGGCTTTGGTTATCTCTGTGTATAATCTGTGGAAAGCTACAGAACACAGCTTTCAGAGACACACATAAATTCCAAGCCAAACAATATCACGAGCTCCATGCTTCTCATTAGTTCTCCAAACTCACATGATAAAGAAAAAAATAAATCCACTGTCCATTCCCACAGCCTCCTTCCAACCACACCCACACTGCATCCTGAGCCTGGGCGCCTTCCCTCTGAAGCCAGTCCTCTTTAATACACTGGTCAGAACCCTTTGGAGCAGGCCTCTCCTATACTCAAGAAGGTTATGTTGCTCCCACATGCAACAAAACAGAGGTTGACAAACTGTGACCCACCAGCTAAGAACGGTTTTTTACATTTTTAGATGGTTACAGGAAAAAAAATGAATTATATTTCACAATACATGAAAATTATATGAAATTCAAATTTCAGTGTCCATAAATCCAGCTTTGTTGGAACACAGCCACACTCATTTATGAATTGCTCATGGCTGCTTTTTGTGTTCCAACAGCAGAGTCAAATAGTTGCAACAGAGACAATAGCTGAAAATATCTGTACTCAAGACCTTTACCAGAAAAGATTGCTGACCCCTGACCTGAAATATAAAACCCATTGGCCTGACAATACAGGTCCTCAAAATCTGGCTCTCACTGACCCTCCTCTAAGCCTTATTTACTGCTATTTGAAGACTGTTCCACTGAAACACTCTATTCCTCCCAAACCTTGCTTTCCTCCCCTTTCTGGCTCCAAAGCTCTGCTTAATCCCAACAGTCTGTAGATATCCTTCTTTCTCTTCATATAAGGAGTCACATCATATATACCTTTAACTTCCATGAGGTTAAACAAGGAAAATGATTTTAATAGCATCCAGGCTATGCTCCACAGAGCTATTTGTAACAGTGAGAGATAGAAACCACGCAAATGTCTCCCAAGAGGGCACAGGTTGAGTGAGGCGGAGTCAACCCATCCGATGGAGGAAGATGCAGCTGCACAGAGGAGGACGGTCTCTCATCCCTTCACGGTCCTATGGACTAAGAACCGGGAGGGTAAATGAAAACAGCAGAGCAGAGAAACATGCACACAGCATGCTCCTGTCTGCCTAAGAGAGAAGGGAGACGCAGATACCAGAGTATGCACACATATGCTCATAAATGTTAAAACAAGGAGAAACCATCATTTCCTCAGTTGCTACGTACCAGGTGGGAGGAAGCAGGATAGAGAGATTACTGGGGTAAAAGCAACCACCTCTTGCTACAGAGTGAATGACTGTTGTCTTCTGAAATGTAGATGCTGAAATCTAATCCCCAATGTGGCAGAATTTAGAGGTGGAGGCTTTGGGAGGTGACTAGGTCATGGGGTTCCGCTCTCCTGGGATTAGGGCATCTATAAAGAAGACTCCCAAGATCTGTCTTGCCTCTTCTGTCTGTAAGGACACAGCAGAAGGCTCCATCTGTAAACCAGGAAGTGTACCCTCACTAGATGCTGTATTCGCCTGCGCCTTGATTTTGGACTTCTCAGCCCCCAAACTGTGAGAAACAGATTTCTAATGTTGATGGGCTAGCGTATCTGTGTTATAGCGCCAGAATGGACTATGGACTAAGACACCTTTGGAATGAGCTTTCTTTTATAGATGAGACGTTGGAACCATGACAATATTGTACATAATCATTTAAAAATTAAATTGGAAAAAAGGAATCGCCAAAAACAGAAAATGAAACCAATGAGTCTATGTATCCACTTAGTGGCACAATCACACAGAGATTTATTCCAAATATCTTTCAAATATAGATGGTTATGCATGTAGCATGACATAAAGCAGATGAAAAGATATGATGGTATCACAGAGAACTGGATCTGGGACGTGGATAAAAGGCCATAGATATCAAATTGATGAAGCTAAGTACAAAATTATATACCTGAATTGTACTTTGAAAGCATCTGTATGAACTACAAATAATCTACACACACACACACACACACACGCACCCTAGTTTTATCAACTGAAAAGATCCACAATCATAAATTCAGTAGCAATAAATGTGCCTAGTTTCTATATTGTGCCTTCTAAAAACTTAAGGGAGCGAGGGATACTTGAAGAAGTGGCAGGTTCAGGTCTCGGGTATGAAGTGAGTAAGACAAGCCTGTAACATTTTATCACACCAGGGAGTATACAAAAATTACTGAGTGCCTCGTGGGCCAATTTGAATTAGCTTCCATTGGCCAAATATGGGACAATTTGACATCAATAAACATACATTTGTACTATAAAAAGAAGAAATAAATAAAACCGAAATGATCACGTGTGGATGTTCCTGTTAGGGAACCAACTCATGGCTTTGAAAATAAAATAACATATCAAGCATTTCTCCTGACTTTCCTAGATGAACCTCAGAGTAAATAAATAAATGATAAGAGTAAGTACCTCTTTATATAAGTATTCTAATATATAAGCAAGGTAGAAATGACAATTAGAATATTACTATTTTATAATCACTAATGAATTAAAGAATATAAGCAGTGATCATCAATGCCCAATAATAAAAAAGAGAGGTCACTATATATTTCTTTATAAAGATATGCAGCTTGCCCATGACATATCCTTGCCAAAACAAACAAAATAAAAAATATTCCCCAACAGATCTGAATCTGACCAAACTTCAAGATTTAACCAACAAATCACAGAAAAGACAGGAAACAGAAGGCCATGCTAAATGGCACAAATGTAGAAGCAATCATCAAAATCCAGATTACAGAAAATTCTAAGGCAGTGTTTCTCAACCTTGGCACTAGTGATATTTTGGGCCAGGTAATTTTTTTGTCATAGAGGCTGCCCTATGTATACTGCAGGATGTTTAGCAGCACCCTAGCAGTTTACCATGGCCTCTACCCTCTAGATGCCAGCAGCACCTCCTGGTTGTGAGAACCAAAAATGTCCCCAGACATTGCCAATGGCCTGAGATGAGGAAGAAGGAACATTCATTCCCGCTTGAAAATCTCTGCTCTAAAAATCTAACAACCCAGTTTTTTCAATAAATAAGTTGCAAGGGAAGGAAAAGTGGGGAAGATAAGAGGAAACCTACAGATTAAACAGGGATTAGAGACATATTAACCAACTGCAATAAATAAGACTTATCTGATAATTTGAGCATTTTTGGTGCGATAAGGTAATGTAGATAAGGTTTTTTATTATTTTTAAATAGATGAGGTCTCACTAGGTTGACCAGGCTGGTCTTGAACTCCTGGTCTCAAGCATTCCTCCCGCCCCAGCTTCCCAATGTGCTGGGATTATAGATATGAGCCACCATTCCAGGCCAAATTTTTTTTCTTCTTTTTTTGTTTTTTCTTGGGAGGACAAGGTCTCGTTCTGTCACCCAGGCTGGAATGCAGCAGCACGATCATAGCTCACTGCAACCTTGAACTCCTGGGCTCAAGGAATCTTCCTGCCTCAGCCTCCTGGGTAGCTGGGACCAAAGGCACATACCACAACACCTGGCTGACTTTTAAATTTTTTTGTAGCGATAAAAGGAATTTTTTAAGTCTTATCTATTAAACACATATACTGAAATAGTGACAGGAAATAACAAGATAAAGAGTTTTTTCAAAGTAATGGGTGTGGAGAGGAAAGGGGACGGATGAAATGAATCTAGCTAGAAATTAATCATCATTGAACCTAGATGATAAGCATATAGTTCACTATAAAATTTTCTTCACTTATGAATATGTTTGAAAGTTTCTATTTTTAAAAGTATAAATAAATAATAACTCTGGTGGGCAGTTCCCCTCCCATCCTTTCCTTGAGCATGTAAGCCCAGAGTGCCCAGGGGAAGGAACAGAAGAAGGCATCGTTCCCTGCACTTGCTCAGCTGCTTAGCACCTCTGGGGATCCCACCTTGACCTGAGCATGAGTCTATGGTTACAACATGACCCTTCACCTTAGAGGCAGGCTGTTCCAAAGTCGGAGAAAAGTCTGTTTGTTAGACTAACTGAGAGAATACTGGCCTCTAAGTGGCATGCTCCTGAGGGGTCTTCAAGAGCAATTTTGTCAAAAAGAGATTTTTGTCTAATGTGCTGAATTTTAAGGTGAACCACACCAAACTAGATTCATCCTGGAGGGAGCCCCAGTTCCTGGCCAAGTTCCATGAGTCGCCCCATGTGCCCTGAGCAGCCCATTGCAGGACTTTGATCTAGGTGAGGAAAAAATAAATTTCCATCTAGGCTAACCCACAGTGGTTAGCCTAGAGAAGCCCTACTTTCTCTTGGAAACTCACTCCACCCCACTAGAAACATTCCCTTCTTCCTCTGAACTTTCTTTCTGTTCATTTGTCACTTACCACAGCCCCCTCTGCATGGCAGTGTTTTTGAAAACATGTAAACAAAACAGAACCACACCCAAGTCACTGTATCCTCCGCGGCTAACTTTTATTTCCTTCCTAGTTAAGAGTATTGAATCTGCTTCCTCTGAATCCAGACTTCTGAGAAGAGTGGCCAACAGGGAGAACAAGTCATTTTCTCTGCTCACCCTGACTCCGATTCCTCCGTGACTGTGTCAGCTTTTCCAAAGGGATGGCAGAGCAGCCAAGCATCCAGGACACTCCGGAGTCCCGAACCCTGGGCTTCATCCCTTGGAGGTAAATAAACTGAAGAATATGTAATGTATTTGGGGAATAATTTGGATTAAGAAATAAAGGATTTTAAACTTCATTTATTTCCCTCTCTTGATGAAGGGTTGGGGTCTGCCCCAGATTTAAGTCTTCCATATAGATTTGACCCCTAAATCACTTTTATCCAAGTTTCACTGGACATGTATAACTGTGAAGATTAATGAGCCTTGTGTAACTAAGCCAAAACTGTCTCATGCACATTACAATTCTATTTGTTCAGCACTCTAACCTATCCTTACAATCAATAAAAAAAATCAAGTCAGAATTAGGTGATTTCAAGTTGATAGTAACCTTGGTCTACTTGTCACTAACAAATGAAAATGTGTGACATCACCCTTGGTCATCACTGCAACAAGGTCAACCCTGACTCCGATTCCTTAAGAATGGACCTGACTAAGGCTAAATATCTCCTCCATAAATAAATGGGGGACCAGTACTAAAGAGGCTCCTTTTGTTCAATTCCTGTTTGGTGGCATAAACATAATATGTCAAGACCGTTTGGAAAATAAGCATATTTGCCCTGAAAAAGCATATGCCAATGCTACCATCTTGACCTCACAGAGAAGTAACAAAGAGGAACTCCACCCATAGCCACCCACTCCTCAATGTGCTATTCAAGTGGAAAGCAGAGAAAAACTCATTGGCAACACGTTTGACTCCTGGTTCCACTGTCAAAGCTTCACCTGGGATCTGCACAGCCCAGGGGGCACACAGCCCGGAGTGAGAAGAGGGGAGGACACTGACACAGCATGAAGGACTCATCTCCCCAGGGTACCTGAGATCCATCCTGTCACTATCATAGCAGGCAATTCACCAAATACACTATACAAAGATTTATTTGGACGACTGCATTCATGAGAGAAAATGAAAGTGCTAAAAGTCAAACTTGATCATCTTTCCAATCGTTCTTCCAAAATCACCACAAAAATATATCATGTAGTAAAATAACCAAATTTCCTGACTCGCACACACACACTTCAGGCAATAAGAAAACAGTCAATATAATGACAGCCACTGATGACTTTTCCCCTTTACCATCATGCTCGGGTATGAGGCCCTATTTCCCACTTCAAATTCACTGAGAGAACATTCAGTAGAGAAGAACATGCTTCATAAGGAGATGCTTCATAAGGAACTCCTGGCCACAGGGCACACCCACAGCAAGGATGAGACTGGGAATTAAACTGAGTTGACTCTGACTTTCTGGGGCACAAGAGAGAGGTTTGTGGAGGAAAGTGTCCAAGACATGCTAGAGACAGAGAAGACTTTTCCAAACCATGAAGCACAGCTGGCCACCATGCCCATCTCGCTCCAGGATCCAAAAAGCACTTCCCATGAAAAGTCTCAAAAGTTACCTAGCCAGGTACAGTGGCTCACGCCTGTCATGCCAGCACTTTGGGAGGCAGAGGCGAGAGGGTTGCCTGAGCCTAGGGGTTCAAGACCAGCCTAGGCAACATGGCGAGTCCTCATCTCTACAATAAATCAAAAAATTAGCCAGGTGTGGTGGCGCACACCTGTGGTTCCAGCTACTTGGAAGGCTGAGGTGGAAAGATCACCTGAGCCCACCAGGCCGAGGGTACAGTGGTCGTGAGCATGCCACTGCACTCCAGCCTGGATGATAGAGTAAGACTCCAACTCAAAAAAAAAAAAGTTCTCTATAATAAATCAAAAAATTAGCCGGGCGTGGTAGCACGCACCTGTAGTTCCAGCTACTCAGAAGGCTGAGGCGGAAGAATCGCCGGAGCCCAGCAGGTCGAGGCTGCGGTGGCCAGGAGCGGCCACTGCACTCCAGTCTGGGCGACAGAGTGAGACTCCAACTCAAAAAAAAAAAAAAAAAAAGTTACCCACCCAGGTCTGACTTCTCTGTGTGTGAAAAATCAATGACAACATCTGTTCTACAAGGCTGGAGTAAGGATTTTAAGAGACACCAGGCCTCAAGTACATAGGTACCTAACACATCAGGTCAATAAATGATGGAGAACTGTAATGATCAAGCTACTGCACCTTTAAAGACACCAGAGACTGAGCTGATTTTCTAATACATGTTGAACATGTCTAATCCAAAAATCCAAAATTTGAAACTTTTTGAGTGCCAACATGAAACCACAAGTGGTGACGGGGTAGCAGTCAACACGCGGTCAAAACTTTGTTTCATGCACAAAATATTAACAAGATTGTGTAAAGGAACCCTCGGGCTATGTGTATCAGGTGTATATCAAACATAAATGCATTCCCTGTATAGACCTGAGTCCCATCCCCAAGATATCTCCTTATGTGTTTGCAAATATTTCAAAATTCCAAATCTGAAGCACTCCTGGTCCCCAGCATTTTGGATAAGGGCCACTCAACCTGTCATCATCAAGAGCTTTCCTGGGCCACCAACACTTGCTTAGAGCTGTGCAGTACACCTAGGGCTGAAATCATCTTGACTAAAAAAGGAGGACTCTGGGAGTGAGACCTGCAGAGACAAAGGGGCTCCTAGGAGAGACGGAATGACTGAGAATCTAGAAGAACGTGAGGTTACCTTCAAGACAGCTGGGGTGGTGTTCACAGGAGAGGCCATTTAAACCTCCTCCACTGAAGGGCCGTGGTGTGAGGACATCAGGCTCCTAGAGGGAGAACTAGAACCCCACCACACGATCAGGCTCTGGTGGGAACAGCATCTATTTAAATGTAATAGGGAAAATGCTGCTTACTGGTTATTCATATTCAGAATCTACAGACAAATAATGGAAGCCCCTACATAGAAGAAAGAACAGAATATAGGTAGGACCAGCCCTGGGATTATAAAATTAAAGGTTCAGCTGCCCAAAATGGAGCAGTTGGATGGGGAGTGTGTTGACAGCAGACCATCATGTCTAGGAGACAGAACCAGAAGCAGAGGCTGTGTGTGTCATCTGAGGATGCAGAGGGGATTGGGAGGACTGAAAGTGCAAATCGGCTGCAGGGAGGAAGGGAGAGGAGGATGCTCAGAGTGAGCTCACGACGGGACTGGCGGTCACAACAAGACACAAGAAACAGCCTTGAAGCCGGATAAAGGAAGAATCGGAGCCACAGCGTCATATTGACATAAGTAGGAGTCACCACAAAGAAGCAATTAGGATCAACAGGAAAAAAGAGGTTGCTCTGAGAAGCAGGACTCAGTGAAGGAGAGGTAAGGAAAGGCACGGCTGCTTTTCATTAGATGCTGCTCTGTAGCATTTCTTATTTTTAGCTCTTTACATGCAGCGCTTAGACAAATTATGTAGTTGTCTTTTAATTTACTAGTTGACAAATAAAAATTATACAGATCACATACATGTTATTTTAAAATATGTACATGCTGTGGAATGGCTAACTCAAGCTATTTAACATGTACATTACCTCACATACTCAGCTTTTGTGGTAAGAACACTTACAATCTGTTCTCTTAGTAATTTTCAAGAATATGATACATTGTTATTAACTGCAGTCACCATGTAGTGAAAAAGATCTCTTGAATTTATTCCTGCTGTCTAACTGAAATTTTGTATCCTTTGAAAGTTTCCCCTGTCCCCAGTAACCACCATTTTACTCTCTTACTTTTATGAGCTCAACTTTTTGGGATTCCACGTGTAAGTGAGAAAGTGTGATATTTGTCTTTGTGTGTCTGGCTTATTTCACTTAAAATGATGTTCTCCAGATTCATTCATGTTATCACAAATGATAGATTTCCTTCTTTAATGTGTGTGTGTAACTTTTTTCATTCAGCCCTTTGTTGACAAACACTTAGGTTGATTCCATATCTTGGCTGTTGTAAATAGCCACAATGAACATGAGAGCACGGGTATCTCTCCAATCCAGTGGCTTCACTTTCTTTGGTTATATCTCCAGTAGCAAGATTGCTGGATCTATGCTTCTTTTTTGAAGATTCCCATAGTTCTCCATAGTGTCTGTCCTAATTTGCATTCCCTCCAACAGTGTGCTAGCGTTCCCCTTCCACCTTTCCACACCCTTTCTGACACCTGCTGTCATTCATTTTTTACATGACACTGATAGCCATTCTAACAGGTGTTATCTCACTGTGGTTTTCATTTTTCATTTCTCTTTAATGAGTGATTCCAAGGATATTTTCATATGCCTGCTGGTCATTTGTACATCTCTTTTGAGAAATGTCCGTTTGGATCCTTCGCTCACATTAATCGGGTAGTTTTCATACTATTGAGTTGCTTGAATTCTTCACATATTTTACATATGAACCCCTTAGCAGATGTAGGGTTTGCAGGTATTTCCTCCCACTCTGTAGGTTGTCTCTTCACTTTATTCACCGTTTCCTTTGCTGTGCAAAAACTTTACAGTGTGATGTAATTCTATTTGTCTATTTTTGCTTTGGGATTCAGATTCCAAAAACACTGCCCAGACCAATGTCATGGAGCTTTTCTCCTATGTTTTCTTTTAGCCATTTTAGAGTTTCAGATCTTACATTTAAATGTTTAATCCATTTTAAGTTTATTTTTATACGGATATGGATATCCATATCACATATGTATAGCCAATTATTCCAAAATCATTTATTAAAGAGACAATCCTTTTCCATGTGTGTTCTTGGCACCTTTGTCAAAAAAAATAAGATCAATGGACTATAACTGTACGGATTTATTTCTGGGCCCTTTATTCTGTTCCACTGGTTTGCGTGTCTATTTTTACTCTTGTATCACGCTGTTTTGACTACTATAGCTTTGTAGTACATTTTGAGGTCAGGTAGTATGATGCCTCCAGATTTGTTCTTTTTGCTCAAGATTGCTTTGACTACTTGAGGTATTTGTGATTCCATATGAGTGTTTTCTATTGTAGCCATTTGCATACAATATTTTGACTTAAAATTTTGTAAATAATCAAAATACAAAGACCATTGTTCACAGATCATAGGACCATTGTTTAGATGCCAGCAGAATTTTCCTCAATTTTTACTAGGCTTTATAATGGTGAGTTGAGACCACTGCAGCTGGCCTTACAGGGCGTTTGCTTTATTTTAATCACAAGTAATGTCTATATTTTATAAGTGGTCTAATTATTTTATAGATTTGGAAAAGTGTCCAATTCTGATTTGTTGTAAAACAGAATACAATGGCTTTGATGACCATTTCAGATCTTTAGAACATGGGATTTCACAGCTAAAAAAGAAGAGTAATTATTTTAAGAGGCTCAAGTTCTATAACAGAATATTCAAATGCAGGCAAACATATTCCAGCGTCATTGAGTCCATGAAATCTAATCAGGTCTTAGAAAAGGCTCAAATTTTGAGTTCTCCAGGAGGGCTTTTTAACGTGGAAAGAAATTGACTGATGAACTAATTAGCAGAAAACCTCAAGGAAACAGGACTTCCTATTATACCAAGAATTAGAGAGTTTAATAATGAAAAACAGCCTGAAATTGCTATTATTGTTGTTCTGAAACATTTACCAAGTACCAGCAGCAGAGTGAGGATCTCAGCACAGGACCAGGGGCCCCGATCAACCAACGCTGAGTAGGGATCTCGGGCACTCGGGGGCCTGCAGATGGGAGGGTAGGTGATGGTGCCCACAACCCTCAAGCGCAACCAGAGAAATCTGCTAGTGGAGGATGGCAGGGAGACAAAAGTGCACAACAGCTTTCATTTTTAATGAAGTAAAAGAAGCACAGGAACAACTCATCTCTACTGATGTCATAGCCCTTAAGCGGCTGGTTCAGAACGCTAGCCACGAAGAGCCTGCTTTGAAATACACAGTTTCAACATCGTACCTAAATAGTAGTGAGAACTAAAAATTCCCAGAGAGCCAAAAACAATGTTTTCCATTGAAAATAGATTTTAAAATATTTTTTTTACAAGCCTGTAGGGAACACAGAGATAAGTTCAGACTACTGCATTTATTCTCAAATCTAAAATACAACATAAGACATGATGTAAAACAACAAAATGAAGCATTTACTGCCCCCATCTCTCAACCTCTCTCTCCTTCTCATACACACAAATAAAAGCACATGCATGTAACTCTTTAAAGCATCATGTTGACTTCTGCAAAGCATGACTGTCTCAGACTCTTAATTGTTCATCCCCACAAGGTCTCATCCAGAATGCCCTGGCTTTCTGCGAGGCTCCAGAACATGATGGATTGGTTACATTATTCATTCATTAAATTGTATTGAGACACAGACGGGTCCAGATCCCTTAAAGCAATTCTCCTTTCTCTGGTTTATGTCAAAATAAAAGCTCCTGCTAGCCATTACTCATGAATTTATACATTTTCAGAAATGTCGGGCTTTCAGGTCATCTCTCATAGTCCTATACACTTAAGACAAATGTTTCTGTTGTTGTCTGATACAGCCTTCCCCCACCCCAAAAGCAGAGAATAAGTATTCCTGGACAGAAGCAATCCAGCTGAAGCATACCAATCAGGCTGTAAAGCAAGAGTTGACGGAACGGAAAACAACCAGGTAAGTCTGTCAAATTTCATTTATGGTTTCCAGAACACAGAAATGCTAAAACGAATGAAAGCAAAAAAAAAAAATCACTGAGGGAGCAATTCCAAAGGACGGAACCACCATACTTCAGTCAATGCAGACAACATATGTCTCCGGACTTTCAGAAGCAGCCAGGACTGTGCAGGCTTCTTGGAATACCTGTTGTTGCACCTTGCTCACATGACTTTTTCTTTTTTTTTTTTTTTGAGTTAGAGTCTCACTCTGTCACTCAGACTGAAGTGCAGTGGCCGCTCCCAGCCACCGCAGCCTCTACCTGCTGGGCTCCGGCAATCCTTTCGCCTCAGCCTTCCAAGTAGCTGGAACTACAGCTGTGCGCTACCATGACTGGCTAATTTTTGATTTATTGTAGAGATGAGGTCTTGCCAAGTTGCTCAGGCGGGTCTCGAGCCCACGGGCTCAAGCAATCCACTCACCTCGACCTCCCAAAGTGCTGGGATTACTGGTTGAGCCACCGAGTCCGGCCCCTCACATAATTTTAGTGTGCTAATAATTCAGTCCATTATTCCCTCTGGGCTCCACCTACCCTACTCCTTACACACATCTCTATATCCCAAAAAGAAGAATGGTTTTCCATTCTCTACAGACGGCCTAAGAATCCACCTGGAACACTCCTTTCAGACCTGAAATCTCGGGAAAGGCATAGACCTGATGTGTTTCCTGCCTACTGTGCCCCAGGCCCTTAAGCCAGACCAGACCACCTGGTACCCTGGGTGGGTCCTCAAAGGGCAACATCCACCCCAGGATGCCCCACATGACACTCCTGGCAGGAAAGCTCTTCCCTATCCTGAGCACATCTGATCAGAGTTCCTTAGTTAGGAGCTCTGAGTGGCACCCTTGACCTCCAGCCCACACTGAGCTCCTCACACTTGGGGTTTACACTGGTCTCCCTGGCTTGCCTCACCCTTGGCTCTCAGTATCCCCACCTGCCAGGGAGGCACTCATCTGTCCTACACCACCTGGCCAGAGGCTGCCCTGCAATGGCAGGAAGGGAGGACTCCGTGCCTTCCATCAAGCTACTTACAACACTGCCAATTTTTTGTTTCTTACCTTGTTCACAAGATGACTCACAGCCAAATGTAATGCTCACATACAGAAGCCATTTTCACTTGGGATTCCCAACAGAACAGTGCCTTCTCTTCCATCTGACCTCTGACCTCTCTAGTTAGACCACACTAGCTGTCACAGCATTTTCTAAAACTAGACAATGTACAAGTTAAGTACATTTTTTTTCCTGCTTCAGAGGAATGATGCCATTTTAAGGGCGGAAGAGCCCTGAGTAGTCAGGTACCCCAATATTTCCCAAATCCCACTCTCAGACCAGTTCTGGTTAGTATGTGACTGACAGTCACTGGTCTGCAGAGAAGTGAGGAAGAGGAAGGCGATGAAGAGCTTCTTCATAATGCTAAATACATGTTATCTAAAGACAAAATTATGGTATTCCTATCTTTCCGTATTAAAATAGTTCCTCCTCGGCCAGAAGCAATGGCTCAAACCTGTAATCCCAGTACTTTGGGAGGCTGAGGCAAGAGGATTGCCTAAGATCAGGGACTTGAGACCAACCTGAGCAATTTGGCAAGTCCTCATGTCTACAATAAATAAAAAAATTAGCCAGGTGTGGTAGCACGCACCTATAGTTCCAGCTACTTGGAAGGCTGAGGCAAAAGGATCACCTGAGCCCAGCAGGTTAAGGCTGCAGTGACCATAAGCCAAGCAGGTCGAGGCTGTGGTGGCTCTGAGCGTGCCACTGTACTCCAACCTGGGTGACATAATGATTCCAACTCAAAAAAATAAAAATAAAAAAATAAATAGGCTGGGGACAGTGGCTCAAGGCTATAATCCCAGCACTTTGGGAGGCCGAGGCAAGAGGATTATCTGAGCCTGCAGGTTCAAGACCAGCCTGGACAACATGGTGAGATCTCGTCTCCACAATAAAAATAAAAAAATGAGCCAGGTGTGGTAGTACATGCCTATAGTTCCAGCTACTTGGAAGGCTGAGGCGAAAGGATCGCTGGAGCCCAGCAGGTTGACACTGTGGTGGCTGTAAATATGCCACTGCACTCCAGCCTGGGCAACAGAGTGGAACTCCAACTCAAAAATAAAAATAATAAAATGAAGTAAAATAAAATAGTTCCTCTTTCATGAAATTATGTGAGCAGATGGTAGATCTTTTATTATTAAAAAAATTCCCAGCCGGGCTCAGTGGCTCAGCCTGTAATCCCGTGCCTTTGGGAGGCTGAGGTAAGTGGATTGCCTGAGCCCGCGGGTTCGAGACCCGCCTGGGCAGGCGAGACCTCATCTCTACAATAAATCAAAAAATCAGCCAGGCGTGGTAGCGCATGCCTATAATTCTGGCTACTTGGAAGGCTGAGGCGGAAGGATCGCCGGAGCCCAGCAGGTCGAGGCTGCGGTGGCCGGGAGCAGCCACTGCACTCCAGTCTGGGCGACAGAGTGAGACTCCAACTCAAAAAAAGAAAAAAAAAAATTCCCAACAGAAGAACAGAATGTAAAGACATAGTGAACCCCCACCCACCTATCCAGCTTTTACAATCATCAACCTTATTGACACACAGCCAACAAGTATATTTAAAATGGGTCCTGCAAGTTTGTTTTCCTGGTCCACAAAATCTACAAGTATAGAAATAACTAGGCTAAGCCAACCCACACATTTTTACAAATGAAGACAAGGAGACAGAGATGAACTAACCTATCCTTAGTTGTGCGGCTAGTCAGGAACAAAACTGAAACATCCGGGTGTGCCCTATACAATTATCGAGGGCACACACATAAACCTTGTCAACACCAACCTAGGTATACTCAAGGCCTGCAGAAGAGCCCTGCGTCTCTACCAGGGTCCTTCATATGCAAAACTTGTGATCATACAGTCCCACCAGGATAACCAAAGGGGGAACCAATAATCTATAACCAAAGTTTACTTTGTCTCATGCTAGAGCAATTAATTGTCTCTCAACCCTTGGGGGAGAGGGGGCAGGGCATCTAGGAATCCACATGCAGTTTCAGTTCCAAGGATATTGGAAGTTTCACCCCCTCCCAAAAGATGTATGAAGCAAACAGGCATGAACAAATGAGAATTCATACTATAAGGTCCAATATGGTCACAAACCAGCTACTCATCCCTTCTTCTCTCAAAGCCACCAAACTGCAAGGGGGAAAAAATCAGACAGCAGTGGAGACCTCTCCACACCTGCCTCACAGAATCACAGTGCCGAGCAAATGAGAGGTGTAAGAGACAACATTGTAGCATGTTGTAAAACTAAGCCAGTGCAGGAGGATGGTCAATGGGGAAGAATAAAGTATCCTTTGTAAAGGACTCACCTTAAATTCTGTTTCTGTAAAGAGTCGATTTCCCTGAAGATACCCTGAAGCATGTAAGAAGCCTCCAGCAGCAATACCTAAAATAATAATAAAGATCATTGGAATCAAGTCATGTTTTTGAAAAAGAAGTTCAACCTATACATTTGGTCATTTCCCCCACACTAAGCATGAAAGGAAATGACTCAGGAAACAATGCATTTCCGCCACAACACATGGGCTGGGGATTTTCTCTGCCAACAGGGAATTGAGGTCCCAAGACACTTATTTTAAAGACCAAAATTATGTTACTGTTGGCAAAGAGACAAAACACATGTTCTTCTTCCCTGTGGTAGGAATGCTTTAATGGCTTTGAATTTAAACAAAACCCAAATACATGCATCCCTCTCTCTGTCCCCTCCCCTTTATGTCTAAAACAAAAATCCCAGGCATTGCACTCTGATTCTTTTTAAATTAGTTTACAGGGGCTGCTTTTGTCTTGTTCATTTTTTTTTCCCCCTTAATTCCTCTTACATGGCTGTAAAGTGGTCCCTCCTAGTTTCCTCGCTTCCCCTATGGCTCCCAGTTCACTGAGGCGCTGAGAACTTTCTCCATGGAAACCCAATTTGAAGCAGAAAAGCACCAAAATCAATTGTGGAAATCAACAGAATGGCCTCGCCACAATTAACAAACAGGCATCTGAGTAAGAACATACATATGGTTCAACAAGACAGATTAAACATCCAGACACAGAGCCGAGGATTCATATGTTAAAACAGACCCAAGTTGGTGTAATCATATCTGGGTAGGTATGAGAGACTATTTAACAAACGGTGTTGGTGAGCTACTTAAGGAGAAGAAAAACCCAGATCTCTCCCTCCCTACTTGTGAAAAAATAAACTCAAAATAGAATCAAATGATACTAGAATAATTTGCACTATACTACAGAGATAGAAAAGACCTTTTTAAGAATGACACCAAAACATGAAACTATAAAGGACCGAGACATTTGACTGGCTAATCTAGCATTTTGAGTGGCAAAAATAAATCAAAAAATTTTTTAAAAAATGATACATTCGTCAAAAAAATAAAATGAGAAACTAGCAAAAATATCAACGTGAGATTTTTATAAAAGGCTGCTATCCTTCCTTTACAACATATCTTTGCTATGGTTTGGATGTCTGTCCCTTCCAATTCTCATGTTGACATTTGATCCTAGTGTTTGAAGTGGAGCCTGATGGGAGATGTTTGGGTCCTGGGGAAGATCCCTTATTAATAGATTAACGCCTTCCCTGGGGTAAGTGAGTTCTCACTCCATTAGTGCCCATGGGAGCCAGTTGTTGAAAAGAACCTCCGCCATTTTACCAACATTCGTGCCCTCGTGTGTGCTTAGTGAACACTGCATGGGGCGTGTTCCTCATCATTTGCTCCCATTCATTCCAAGGGCCACTTCACTCCTGCCTTTGGGTTCCTAAGACACTCCTGTACCCTTGTTATAAATCTCCTTTTTCACTTCAGCTAGCTAGAATGAGTTTATTACTTGTGATCAAAAGAATCCCATTTAATGCAGTGCTTCTTTTTATTTTCCGTCTTCTCAATCGTCCCATGACATTTGGAAGCAGAGTGATAAATCCTATAATCATATGAATAAAGATTTATCACACACAATTTCAACAAATGTTTATGTACTACCACTAAAGCAACTAAGAAGCTCAAAGCCACTATAAAAACAGGCAAAAAAAACAAAACAAAAAACTCTTTTAAGAGACAGGTAGATTCACTCCTGACTAACAAGGGAATTGATGAAGAGACTATTTGAAGAAGAATAAAAACAAAGGAGACAGAATTGGACAGATGGGCCATTCCCTGCGGTTAAAACATTTTCCATGATAATATGTTTAACCACTTCACAGATTTATTTTTATTGGGTTATATTTATATATAAAAAGATTTTTCTATTGAGATTATAAAATACAGAAGTGTATTCCCATAATGGACCTGTTATATTCACTTTATCTCCAGCAAACAAATTTATTCTTCTCACTGCTTTATTTTTAAAGGTTCAGGAGTCCCATATAATACATGCATCCTCATAATACCATCGTTATAAACTTGGCTAAAAAGCCATAATTCCTTGTAGATGCATAAATCCCTTTATAGGTATGTAGGATATAAAAGACAAATCTAATTAACCCCCTTCGTCTGCTGGAATCTTCCTCTCCCCAGAAAATCTCTCTAGAAGGTAGACAATGGACAAGAATCACTATCCAATTTCAGAGATAAGCAACAATGAGACTGAGGCTAAGTACCTATGACTCCAAAGCCCAACCCAGACAAACACACGGGTCATACAGTGTGAACTGTTGACCTCTCAGTTCTGATCTCTTGCCAGCGCCAAGCAAGTCCACATTTGAGACTGAGCTGCATTAGGATGTATGAGACAAAACATTGCATTTAGGATAGGCAAAGGCATACTGGTTAAGTATAAGGTGTATGATCCTGGTTCAGTCATTTACTAGTCATCTGGCTTTGGTGTACCTTAACCTCTCTGTACCTCAGTTTCCTCTTCTGTAATAATGCCAATCAAAAGGGCAGTTGTGGATTCAAGGAAAAACCATACCTGATGCGATCAGGAACACTGACTAGTCAATGAGCTTGCCTGAGTGCCTGCTCGGGGGAGCAATGATGGAAACAGCTCATGGTAGAAACTCATTGTTGGTGGCCAAATCATAGCAAGGTCCCTAGAGAACACGGAGACACAATGTGCCCCTACATAGACAGTCCTACCTACTTAAAATGCTCATCCTCAGCATGAATAGGATCCATTCAATAAATAAAAATTTACTTCAAAAATACCAACAAGCCAGATGTAGTGGCTCATGCCTATAATCCCAGCACTTTGGGATGTGGAGGCGTAAGGACTGCCTGAGCTCAGGGGTTCTACAATAAATCATTTAAAAAATTAGCCATGCTTGGTAGTGCACACCTGTGGTTCCAGTTACTTGGAAAGCTGAAGCAGAAAGATCACCTGAGCCCAACAGGTGGAGGCTGCAGTGGCCATGAGCGTGCCACTGCACTCCAGCCTGGGCAACAGAATGAGACTCTGACTAAAAAAAAAAATAAAGATACCAAGAGCTTGTTATTTAAAGGAACGTTGCCTTAAATGAAAGTAGCCTTCTCCAGAGCATCATATGATAAATCATTTGGCAGCTTAAAGCACAAGCAGATGTGACCAAAAGTCAGCAACAGGCATGGTAGCTCACCAGCACTTTGGGAGGCTGAGGCAAGAAGATTGCTTGAGTTCACGTGTTTGAGACCAGCCTGGGCAACATAGCAGGACTTTGTCTCTACAAACAATCAAAAAATGAATCAGGCATGGTGGTGCTGAGGCAGAAGGATCACCTGAGCCCAGAATATCGAGGTTACGGTGAACTGCATTACAGCCTGGGCAATAGGGTGAGACCCCCAACTCAAAAAAAAAAAAAGAAAAGAAAAGTCAGCAACAGTTACTGCCTAAAATGCCTGTCACCAACAACAGGACTCAACTGCTCCTGCATCCTAGAATGCTTCCTACTAAGTGGTCAGGAAAGCTTAAACATGTCTCTCGGAGTCCCTGGTTGCTCATCATGAGGGCAGGGATAACATTTAACCATTTTCAACGTTGCAAGGATGACATGGGACAGTATAGGTAAACTTCCTAGCAAGGTGTCTGGAACTTGGTGTGTTCTGTAAGTGGCACACCTAACATCATCATCTCAACAGTACTAAAGAAACAAGACATACAAGAAGCAATCTGATTGAGACCCCACTGAACAGTTTTTGTCATAAGGATTCATTTATCTTGTTTTCCATGTTGCACTTGGCAAAATCCCCCCAGAAATGTGAATATGAGGTGAAGAGGGTCTGAGAAATCCTCACGATGAGTGTGGCTGACACCTCCCTATGTGCTAAATAGACCCCACGCGTCCAAGAACACATCTGTCGTAAGACTTCGTTAAAAAGCCAGGGCCAGTGCAACAGCATTCTCGGGTTTTACCCTGACACCATATGCATGAGCATAAAAATCAGACTATAGCCCCATATGGCCACCTTCCCAAGTGTTTTTGCTATTCAAAGTTGACAAAAGTGCTTTTATAACATAAAGCCAAGCAAAGCTGAGCAAACACACTAAATCTAGCTGAGGGTGAGTAGCATATGCTTTAGGCTTGAAGTTATCACTAATGCTTTATACACCTTTATTACTAACTCCTCAAAATCATAAAATCCAAGAAGCAAAGAAATAAACGAAAAGTTCTTAAGTCGCCAGGCATTGAGATGGCAAGAGCTAAAGAGAGAAAAGAGGAGAAACTGCAAAAACAAAAGTCTCCCAACTTCCTCCCACTTCCACCACTTGCCAAGGATGTTTTCATTTTTGTTGAATTCTTGAGGATGTGTTTATTCAAAGTATAGCCCAATGATGAAAGTCCAGCTCTGCTAAGTCAGAAAAGACCTGAGACTCTGAGGGGAGGTGCCCAGTTCTCTGTTCATGGCTTCTTATCACTGACTTTCCAGCCAGAGGCTGGGTGCTAGGCCATGTTCAAAGGAAACTAGACCAAGGGAAAGCAGGCAATATCAAGACCCAAGGCCTTCAGAGGAGAAACAGCATGCCACATTTCCTCTGGCAGGGCAAAGAGAAAACTGTAAACCCTACTAAGAAAGCTAGCTCTAGAACTCCTGCTATATTCCTTTAAAAACAGCCTTCCAGCAAACTAGGAGGTAAGAGGGGGCGCATGCAAAAAAGATCCTCAGTATGAATGCTGATTTAAACAAAATTAGTTTTTCTAATGCGAAACACTTTGGATGCTTGAACATGTTCACGGTAACTATGAGTAAGAGGCTCCAACCTTGCTTATACATAGACTCCTTTATTTTTGTGGTCTACATTCTTGGAGCAAGTGGTTCACACAACACTTTGGAAAATAAGATTATAATTAGTTATTTTATACAAATCATTGTTGAAGGCTCACTTGGTACCACTACACTCACAATGACATGACTAAGCCAGCACAATCTGTATAAATAACCAGTTAAGGATTCAAAAAATATTAATGCAAAGGGTGTGAAATATGTGTCTCCTGGGAGCGCAAGAGAGGCGCCCTAAATGTATTATTTCACTTCATCTTTAGAAGTTGTTAACAAAAAATTGAGAGATTCTATGAACTCCCTATTGCTCTATAATTCAACATCCCCTTATCTTCAAAATCTAAAAACACACACAATAAAAAGCAATTAGCAATAGGTGTAACTAGTGTGTACACTCCATGAGAACAAGGACTTCACTTGCTACAGAGGGATATACCCTTGAACAGTGCTGGGTACAAGGATGCCCCATAGATATTTGACTATGCAAATACAAGAATGAATAAATAAGCACTTCTTAAATATGCCATTAACTCATTATTTTATGAACTGGCCAAAATATACATTTAATTTAAAATAGTTTTATTTTAAATTGATTTTGAAAAGCTCACTCTAAAATAATTTCTTATTTCTCTCTCTTCTCAGAGACTTTGTTTTTTTATTGTTTCCATCCTATTCCTAGTTTCCCATCCTTTATAATCTCAACAGCAACAACAAGAAAAAAAGGCCG
Source organism: Carlito syrichta (assembly GCF_000164805.1). Classification (NCBI taxonomy): domain Eukaryota; kingdom Metazoa; phylum Chordata; class Mammalia; order Primates; family Tarsiidae; genus Carlito; species Carlito syrichta. The sequence goes on along the minus strand of NW_007074750.1, from coordinate 4,040 downwards.
GGCAGGGGGGGGATACTTTTCCTTATGACTTCTGGGTTAGAAGAAACTTTTTGTCTCTAGACCAGCTACCATATTCAGCACATTATTACAGTCAACTGTTTTCAATAAAAGTCTAATTAACTAACATTCAGATGACTTGGAATTTCAATTAACTAGAGCTATACAGAGAGTTTCCTTTGGGAAAAGAAAGAAGAAATACATTTATCTTTTAGAAAGCAGCAACTCTACAAAAATCAGTTTTTACCACTGATTTTCTGAAAAAAGCAACTGAGCGTGGAATATAGGTATCAAGAAATAGCCTATACTATGAATTTACATTTAATATTCTGAACATAATGTTTAAAAGAACCCTGAGCAGTTACAACATTTGTTCAAATGAACAAATACAAACTTCAATGTTTTTGCTAAACTCAATTCACTATGAGAAAATCTGACAATGCATTTAGACAAATTTGAAACTTTTTTTTTTAAGGAAGCAGAGGAGGAAAATGCAGGGAAATGGTGTCTAATTTCTCCTTGGTCATTCAGAAAAGTTAATTAAACCCTACCCCCCTCCCAATTCCTTATACAAAGTAGTAAATTGCCAGGGTATTCCTACAGGCAAACCCCAACTTGTAATTGGACTATATTCTAATCACGTATATCTTCCGCAGCGGCCACCTAGTCCCACCTCCTTGCCAGCTCCCCTCCACCGCCAAGGTGAACCACCATCACTTGAGTCAGGTTCCCAGTTCCTACAAAATCAAGGCCAAGTTCTAGGTCGCAAGGCTCTCTACTGCCCACTTTCTCACCTCTTGCCTAGTCTGTTCTGCGAGTCTGTGCTCCACCACTGAACCCAAGCTCCTCACACCTGCACCCTCTGAGCTAATGGGCCTTTGATGCTCACTCTTTCACCTACAATGGCCTCCGCACACCCCCATTCATCTGGCTGCCCATCAAGTTCCACCTGCTCCGAGGAGACTTCATGGACCTCCTCTCAATCTCTGTACTTACAATAGTATGTTGAAATAATCTGTTTAAGTGCCCGTGTTACCCACCAGACTGCGAGCTTCTAGGGGCCACAACGATGGCTTCTCTCAAATTTCTATCCTCAGTTCAGAGCCCAAATCCTTACACACATTAAGTGCTCCAAAAAATGTCTGAAAAATTTACCAATGTATCTTGTACAATTAATAACTCCAAGAAACTGGGGTAGGTAAAGGGGGCCTCAAGCAGCTGGGGTATAGCAGGTGTAAGTGTGGTACAAGTGCATACCCACACTGACGAGAACAGGCTGCCTGATTCTATGATCATCTTCCCTGGTACTTCAAGGTCCCAACTAAAGCCCTCCTTTTCCCTCTCTCAATCTCAGGGATTGGTCCACTATTCACTTTTCTGCCACAAATCTGGTGTCTTTGAGCTTCCCCCCTATTTGGCCTATTGTCAATTAGGGAAATATGGGGGTGGAGGCGCAAAAAAATTATTTTTTGAAGGGCAGACCCCTAGGCTTCTCCCGCTACATAAGTGTTCTAGGAACCCATCAGCATCAGTGTGACAGTGTTGTTGTGAGAGGTTGCGTTCAGCTTCAGTGAATTTTTTTTGAGATTCTTTCAACATGTTTCTCCATTTCATGATGGGTAACTTATGAGCATACCTGCGCACACACCACACTCAGTGTTTAGCAGTTTCTGATCATAACCCTCATGTCCCTATTCACCTGATATTGCCTCAAGCAACTTCTTTTGGTTTCCCCAGTTGAAAAAAGTCCTCAAGGAAAACGTTTTGCCAATGTGAAAGAGGTGAAACAAAACATTGCATAAGCATTAAAAGGCATCAAAATTGACAAGTTCAAAAACGGTTTTGAGCAGTGGAAAAAGTCTCAATAAGTGTACTGCATCAAATGGATGCTATTGCATTTGAAGGTGACTGAAGTTTGAACATGGAGGAATAAACACACAATTCTTTATAAATAAATTTCAGATTTTTTGGGGGGGGTCCTCTTTCATACACCATTTCTTATTTATGCCTTCTTTCCTACTCTCCCAAGCAAACGAAGGATTTCAGAGGTATAGCAATTGGAGAATGAAACAAAAAGACCCCTATCTAGAAGTTGTTCCCCCATCCTTAAATCCTAAAGACCATCTAACTGTTAGTCTCACTCATTCATTCCAACGATGGGTAAGTGTTATTCATCAACTACTGGAACATGTCTTTTGGGAAAGTGGGGTAAGAGGCTGCAGTAAAAAGAGCAAGAAGGCACATGTATATAATGGAACACAACTCAGTACTAAAAAGAAATACATTGTCAAGCCACGCAAAGAACATGAAGATACCTTAAATGCATATTACTAAATGAAAGAAGCCAATCTGAAAAGGCTTCAACTGTCTGTTTCCAACTACATGACATTCTGGAAGAGGCAAAACTATGGAGACCATAGCAAGGTCAGTGGTTGTCAGGGGTCGGGAGAAAAGGGAGGGATGAAGAGGCAGCAGAGAGGATGTTAGGGCAATGAAACTACTCTGTGTGATTCTGTAACGGTGAATGCACGTCATTACACATTTGCCCAAGTTCACAGAATGCATAACACCAAGAATGAGCGTTCATGTAAACTATGGTAAAAGCCCTGGACCAGACATCTTTCCAGTGAAATTCTATAAAACATACAAGGAGGAGCTGATACCAATGCTACTGAAAATATGCCAGGCAATTGAGAAAGACGGAACTCTCTCCAATCAGTTTATGAAGCTAGCCATCACATTGATACCCAAACCGGGTAAAGATCCAACAAAGAAGCCGGGCTCAGTGGCTCAGCCTGTAACCCCGCGCCTTTGGGAGGCTGAGGTGAGTGGATTGCCTGAGCTCGCAGGTTTGGGACCCGCCTGGGCAGCGAGACCTCATCTCTACAATAAATCAAAAAATTAGCCGGGCGTGGTAGCGCGTGCCTGTAATTCCAGCTACTTGGAAGGCTGAGGCGGAAGGATCACCGGAGCCCAGCAGGTCAAGGTTGCGGTGGCTGGGAGCGGCCACTGCACTCCAGTCTGGGCGACACAGTGAGATTCCAACTGAAAAAAAAAAGTTCCAATAAAGAAAGAGAACTACAGGCCAATATCCTTGATGAACATAGATGCAAAAATTCTCAACAAGATTCTAGCAAATCAGATACAATAACACATCTCAAAATTATCCACCATGACCAAGTAGGCTTCATCCCTGAGATGCAGGGCAGGTTCCATCCACAAGACCATAAATGTAATTAAATACATCAACAAATGTAAGAACAAAACTACATGATTATATCATTAGACACAGAAAAAGCTTAAATACATCAACAGATGTAAGAACAAGAACCATATGATTATATAATTAGACACAGAAAAATTTTTGACAAAATTCAAAATCCCTTCTTGATCAAAACCCTTGAACACCTAGGCACAGAAGAAACATAACTCAAAATAGTAAGAGCCATCTACAATAAATCCACAGCCAACACATTGCTAAATGGACAGAAATTGGAAGCATTTCCCCTGAAAACCAGAACAAGACAAGGCAGCCCATTCTCACCTCTCCTGTTCAACATAATGTTGGAAGTACTAGTTAGAGCAATTAGACAAGAGAAGGAAATCAGGGGTATCCAAATGGGAAAATAGGAAGTCAAGTTATCCCTCTGTGCTTATGACATGATCCTATACCTTGAAAACCCAAGAGAATCAGTCAAAAACCTCCTTGCACTGCTGAAAAAAAACTTGGCAAAGTCTCAGGGTACAAAACAAACATGGAAAAGACAGTCACATTCTTTTTTTTTTTTTTTTTGAGTTGGAGTCTCACTCTGTCACCCAGACTGGAGTGAAGTGGCCATTCCCAGCCACCGCAGTCTCGACCTGCTGGGCTCCAGCGATCCTTCCACCTCAGCCTTCTGAGTAGCCGGAATTACAGGCACTCTGTCACCCAGACTGGAGTGAAGTGGCCACTCCCAGCCACCGCAGTCTCGACCTGCTGGGCTCCAGTGATCCTTCCACCTCAGCCTTCTGAGTAGCCGGAATTACAGGCATGTGCTACCACG
>NW_007074749.1:28547-29368 GCF_000164805.1 Carlito syrichta | reverse complement strand
AGAGCAGGGTCAGTCACTGTTGCAGTCATCACAAAGAAAGACCAATCACAAAGGCACAAATCAAGAGGGGAACTAGTCAGAGAAGCACCATCACAGAGGAGGACTTAACACCATGGTACCTATCACAGAGGATGGCCAGTCATTGTGGCAACAATCATGGAGAAGGGTCAGTTCCTAGGAATCCAAATACACAGTAGGGATAGTCAATGTAGCACCCATCACACAGGAGGGCCAGTCATAGTAGTATCCATCACAAAAGACCATTAATCATTGTGGCACCCATTATTAAGGAGGCCCTTTAAGTGAGACACCCATTACAGAGGAGAGTTAGTCACAAGGGCAAATGTTATGGAGGAGTACCAGTCACTGGGGCTTCAATTGCAGAGGAGTCTCAGGCCATGGCACACTCATAATGGAGAAAGACCTTTCACTGGGCATCCATTATGGAGGAGTTCCAGTAACTGAGGCAACCATTAAAATGAGAGCCATTCACTGCTAAATAAATCACGGAGGAGAGGCAGAGAATGGTGCTCCTATCACAGATGCATCCATCACAGAGGAGGGATAGTAATTAGAGCAACCATTATTGATGAGGGCCAGTCACTGCCACTCTGATCACAGAAGAGAGCCACTCAATGAGGAACCTATCATAGCAGAGGGCCAGTCACCTAGGTAGCCATCACAGCAGAGTTCCAGCAACTGGGGCTCATATTTTCTTTTTTTTGAGTTGGAGTCTCACTCTGTCGCCCAGACTGGAGTGCAGTGGCCGCTTCTGGTGAGTGAGAACATGTGATATTCGGATCTTTGTTTCTGTGAGAGGT
>NW_007074749.1:21072-28381 GCF_000164805.1 Carlito syrichta | reverse complement strand
CACAGAGAGTCCGGTCACTGGAGCACATATCACATAGGAGGCACAGTACCTGAGGCACTGATCACAGAGATGGGCCGGTCACTGAGGAACCCATCACAGCAGATGACCTGTCACTGGGCTACACATTTGCAGGAGCTCAGTCACTGGACCATCCTTCACAGAGTAGGGCTAGTCACTTGGAAACTCATCACAGAGAAGAGTCAGTCACTGAGGCATAAATCACAGAAGAGGGCTAGTATCTGAGGCACTCATCCCAGAGGAGGGCCAGTCACTGGGGCACACATTTCATGGAGGGTCAATGATTATGGTAGAGATAACAGAGGAGAGTCAGTCACTTGGGCACCCATGCTAGAGGTAGTCAGTCTTTGGGGTACCTGGCAAAGATGAGGTCCAATCACTGGAGCACTGATCAGACAGAAAGCACCATCAATGAAGCACCAAACATAAAGGAGGAGCAGTCACTGAGGCACCCATCCCTGAGGAGACTAACCCAATGAATTTCTGATCACAGAGGTGGCAACGACAATGGAGTACCAGTAACAGAGGAGAGCCAGTCATTGAGGTACTCATCACATAGGAGGACCTGTCACTGGGATAGCTACACAAAAGAGGATGAGTCACTGGTGTACACCTCACAAAAAGGGCCAGTTATTGGAACATTCATAACTAAGGAGGGCCAATCACTGGTACTATGCTTACAGAGTAGTCTTTGGGGCATCCGTTATAGATGAGGATCATTCACTGTGGCATCTATCACAGAGGAGAGTCACTCACTGACTTATCCATCAGAGTGTATAGTCATTTAATAGGGTAGCCATCACAAAGCAGGGCTATTCACAGTAGCACCCATTTTGGAGGAAGACCAGACACTGGAGCACCTGCATGTAGGAGACACAGCCAATGGATCCCATTTTATGAAGGATGCCAAATCAATGGGACATCCTTCACAGAGGAGGGTCAGTCACTGGAGCATTGATCACACAGGAGGAACAATCACTCAGTCACTAAAGACAAAGGAGGTGCAGTTACTGAGGCATCCATCACAGAGAAGAGTCAGTCACTTGAGTCCCAATCAAAGAGGAGGCCCTGTCACTGGGGCACCCATCAAAGAGCAGGGGCCATCGCTGGGACAGTCCTCATCTGTGTTTGGTGTTCTATTATCTAGCACTCATCTGTGTGGAGTGTCCCAGTGACAAATCCTCATCTGTAAGGGGTGTCCCAATGGCTGCTCTACCTCTATTCGGTGGTCCATTGATTGTCCATCATCTGTTATAGGTGAACCAGTGACTAGAACTCCTCTGGGATGGATGTCTCAATAACTAAACCTCCTCTATAATGGGTGCCCCAGAAATTGGCCCTCCACTGTGAGGGGTGCCCCAGTGAATGACACTCCTGTGTGTTGGCTGCCCCGGTGACTGTTTGGCCTCTGTGATGAGTGACCCTCTTGTTGGGCCTTTATTGTGATCAATGCTATTATGAATGGCTTTATTCTGTGATGCCTGTCTTAGTGACTGGCTCTCCTTTATGATCGGTGGCTCAGGGACTGGCCCATTTGTCGGATAAATGCTCCAGTGACTGGCCATCCTCCACAATGGGTGTCCCAGTGACTGGCCATCTATTGTGATATATGTTCTAGTGAATGTCCCTTCTCTGGGTTGTATGCCTCTGTGAATAGCCCACCTCTGTGATGGGTCCCTTAGTATTAGCACTCCTCTGGCATGGGTGTCCAAGACTCGCCCTCTTCCATAATGTGTCCCAGTAAATGAACCTTTATTATGATGGATTTTGTAGTTATTATTCTAATCTGTGATGGGAGCCTCAGTGACTAGCACTCTTCTGTGATAGGCACCCCAGTGATTAGCCTTTTGTGATGGGTACTCCCCATTGACTGTTCTTCCTCTGTGATATTTGCCAGGGTGACTGTCCTTCTTCTTTGATGGACATCTAAGTAACTGGTCCTCCTCTGTGATTAGTGCCCAGGTGACTGGTCCTTCTATTAATGGGTTCCGCATTACTGGGCCCTCATCTTGGATGGATGTCTCATTGACATATCCTCCTCTGGTATAGGTTCATCAGTGACTGACCCTCCTCTGTGGCGGATGTCTCAGTGACTGACTCTTTTATGTGACTGTGCCCCAATGACAGATCCTCCTCTGTGATGGTGGATACAGTGACTAGACTTCCTTTGCGATGGGTGCTACAGTTTCTGTCTCTCATCTGTGATGTTTTTTTCCAGTGACTGTCTCAGCTCTGTGATGTGTGATTCAGTATGGAATATTCTTCTGTGATGGGTGTTCAGTGCTGAAGTGACAAGGTCTCCTCTGTGATGGCTGATCTAGTGACTGGCCTGCCTATGTTTTCAGTGTCCCAGTGATTGACTGTCCATCTAATGGGCGCCCCATTGATTGTTCTTCCTCTGTGATGTTTGCCAGAGTGACTGTCCTTATTTGATGTGTATCTAAGTGACTTGCCCTTTTTGGTGCCTAGTGACTGGTCCTTCTATTAATCGGTTCCCCAGTATTGGGACCCCCGCTTGGACGGGTGCCTCAGTGACATCCCCTCCTCTAGTATGGGTGTCTTGGTGATTGACCCTCCTCTCTGATGGATGTTCAGTGATTGGCGCTTCTCTGTGACTATGCCTTCCTCTGTGACGGATATCCTAATGATTGGCCCTTAACCATAATGATACCATAATAGTTTCCCCAGTGACTAGCTCTCCTATGTGAAGGTTGTTCCAATGACTGACCCACCTTTCTAATGGGTGACCCACGAACTGCCAAAATCTGTGATTATTTCCACACTGATTAACCCTCATCTGGGTTGGTATCCTAGTGACTAGCCCCATATATGAGGGGAGACCCATGATTGGCCCACCTCTGTGAAGCATGCCATAGTGACAAGCATACTTTGGTATGGTGCCACAGTGACTGCTGCTCCTCTGTGTTGAGTGCCAGATGACTGATCCTCCTCTGTGAAGGATTCCTGAGTTACTGTGATCTCTGTGATAATCCCTGGCCCTTCTCTTTGATGGGGTTCCCTATGACTGCACCTCATCTTTGTCCGGTGCCTCATGAACTAGACTTCCTTCATGATTGGTAGTCAGTGATTAGGCCTCTTCTGTGATGCACATGCTGACTTGACTTTTTCTGTGATGGGTGCTCCAGTGACTAGCTATCTTCTGTGATCGGTGCACAGAGACTGATCTTCTACATAATGTGTGCCCCAGTGATTAACCCTCCTCCATTATAAGTGTCATGATGACTGTGCCTCCTCAGTGATTGGTGACTCAATGTCTTGTCCTTTTCCTTAATGGGTGCCAAAGTAACTAGCCCTCATCTGTGAAGCATGTCCGAGTGACTGGGCCTCCTTCATAATTGGTGCCCCACTTACATGACCTCCATTTTGATGAGTTTCCCTTTGACTGACCCTCCACATTGATGGATGCCCTGTTGAATGGTCATATTCTGTCATGGTCGTCCTAGTGCCTGGTCCTCCTCCATATTGTATGGCCCAGTAACTGCTGGCCCTCCCCTGTGATGGGTGCCTCAGTGCCTCTTTATTTGTGTGTCATTGACTGTTTTTCTATGATCAAAGCACCAGAGACTGACTATCCTCTGTAGCTGGTGATTCTGTCCTTGACCCACAACTGGGATGTGGACTTCAGAGTTTTGCCCTCCTCCATAATATATGCCACTGTGAATGAACCTTTTCAGCAATGGGTAACCAAATGACTGGGCCTTCTCTGTGTTGGGTGCCCCAGTAATAGCCTCGCATCTGTGATTGGTGAATCAGTGATCAACCATCCTCAAAATGGGTGACTATATGACTTGTCCAACTCTGAATTGGGCTCCAGTGGCTAATCATCTTCTGTGATGAGTACTCCAGTGATAGGTCCTTCTCCACAATGAGTGCCCAATTTACTGGCTCTCCTCTGTGATAGGTGCCTCAGTGAAAAGCCATCTTCTGTGTTGGATGCCCTTGGGACCTGTCTTTCTCTGTGATGGGTGCCTATTGTCTACTAATCCTCTCTGATGGGTGTCCCAGTAAAAAGTCTTCTATGAGGTGTGTGCACATGACAGATCAACCTCTATGATGGGTTCCCAAGTGAATGTGCCTCTTTTGTTATTGGTGCAACAGTGACTGTCCTTCCTCTGTGGTGGGTTCCCTAGTGGCTGACACTTTTCTGTGATGGGTAACCCAATGATTGACCCTACTCCTATTGGTTACCCCAATAAATTACTCTCCTTGGTATTGGGAGACTCAGAAACTGGCCTCATATAATGGGAGCACCATAAGTAGCTCTCTTATATGATGGGTGTTCTAGTAACTGGTTCTTCTACAAAATAGATTCCCCTGTGTCAAGTCCTCCCCTGTGACTGGGTGCCTCAATTTCTGGGCCTCCTGCATAATGTGTGCCCCAGTGACTGGCCCTCCTCTGTAATGAATGATCTAATGTGTTGGTGTCCTCCAAATAGGTGTGCCATTGACTGTGACTCCTTCGTGATTGCCAGTGACTGGTCCTTCAAATTGAGTGCCACAATGAATAACTCTCCTCTGTGATAGATTCTCCTGTGACTATATTTCCGCTTGACGGGAACCCCCAGTAACTAACCTTCCCCTTTGAGTGTTGCCACCATGATGGGCACACCACTGTGATGGGTGCCTCAGTAATAGGCCAATTATTATGAATGCTTCAGTAACTGTCCCTCATTTGTATTGGGTGTACTATACTAACCCTCCTTTGTTAGAGGTATCCCAGGGATTTGGCTTTTTTTGTGATGTACTATACTGACCCTCCTTTGTTAGAGGTATCCCAGGGATTTGGCTTTTTTTGTGATGTACGTCCCAGTGACTGATCCTTCCCTGTAATGGATGTCCCAATGACTGTCCCTCCTCTGTGCTTGGTTCCTCATTGACGGACCCTCTTCTGTGATCAGGGCTTCAGTGACTGGCTCCCTTTTATAACTGGTGCACCACTCACTGGCCCTCATCTGCCATTGATATTCCAGTGACTGATCTCAGTTATCATTACCACAGTGACTGACACTCAGCTGTGATTGGTTTCTCAGCAACTGGTCTTCCTCTGTGAAGGGCATCCCCATGACTGACTGTCCTGATATTAGCACCCCAGTGAATGGCCTTGCTCCTAATGGATGCCCCATTGACTAGGTATCCTCTGTTATGAATGCCCAGGTGACTAAGCCCTGCTCTGTAATGGGTGCCCAAGCGACTGGGCCTCAGTGACTGGGCATACTCCGTGATGGGTGATACTATTAATGACCCTTCTCTGTGATAGGTTCCTCAGCGACTGTGCATTCGTGATGGGTTTCTCAGTGGCTAACACTCATCCATAATGAATGCCATACTGACTAACCCTTCTCTGTGAAGGATGCCCACTGAATGACTGTCCTCTGTGATAGATGATCCTCGGTGATAGGTCTTCTATGTGTTAATTTCCCCAATGACTGGGCCTCCTCCATAATGAGTGCCCAAGTGACTGCTTCCCTTCTGTGATGTGTGTCCCTGTGTTGGTTCCCCCTATGTGATAGTTGTACCAGCGATAGCCCCTCCTTTGTGATCGACACCCTGGTGACTGAGCCTCTCCCTAATGGGTGTCCCAGTCATTGGATCTCTTCCATTATAATTGCCCCAGTGACAGGGACCGTTCTGCAATTTGTCCCACAATCACTGATCCTCCATAATGGTTGTCCCAGTGACTAGCCTTCCTCTGTTAACACTGTCACGTGAGAGGTCAACTTTCATAACGGGTACCTCAGTGAGCAGCCCACCTCTTTTAGAGTAATACTCCACTCTATTGGGTGCTCCAGTGATTAGTCCTCCTTTGTAAGGGGTGTCATTTTGATTAGCTCACCTCTATAATGAGTGCACCAGTGACTGGTCCCCCTGTGTTATTGATGCCCCAATGACTGTTCCTCCCATGTGATGGGTGCCTCATTGACTGTCTCTCTTCTGTGATGGGTGCCCCAATGACTGGCACTCCCCCGTTATCAGTTCTTCAGTGACTGGTTCTCCTCTGTAGTTGGTACGCATATGCCTGGACTCTATTTTGTATTTGAACCCCAGTGAATGGCCTCTTCTCTAATCAGTGACTGGCACTCATCTGTGATTGGTTACCCAGTGAGAGGTCCTCCTCTGTTGTATTTCAGTAATTGGTCCTCCTACTAATGGGTGTCCAAGTGACTGAGTCTCCACCCTGATGAGCGCTTATGTGACTAGCTCTATTATTTGATGTGTCCCCCAGTGATTGCCCGTCATCCTAATTGATATTCCAATGTCTGGCCATCTTTGAAGGGTGCCTCTGTGAATGACCCTTCTCAGTGATAAGTGCCTCAGTGATGGCTCCTCCTCTGGGGTGAGTGCCCAGTGACTAGTACTCACTCATAAGGTATGCCCTAGTGACTAGCTCTCCTCTGTGATGGGTGTCCAATTAACTAATCTTCCTCCATTATGGGTGCCCCAGTAACAGGGCCTCCATGATGATTGATTACACAGGGACTGGTCCTCCTTCTTAATGGTTGCCCAGTAACTAACACTCCTTTGTTATGTGTGCCCACATACTGGGCCTTCTCCTTATTGGTTGCCCTAGTGACTGGCTCTCCTTTGTGAGAGTTGTGCCAGTAACTCTTCTCTTCCATAATATATTCCCCAGTGACTGTGAGTCCTCTGTGATTGGGTTCCCAGTGAATGATCTTCATATATGATGGGTGCCCTAGTGACTAAATCTCCTCTGTGATGGGTGTCTTTGTGATTAGGTCTCCTCCATTTATGGTTCCAGTAGGACTGGCCTTCTCTGTGATTGGATGCCCCAGTGTCATGTCTTCATATATGAAGAGTTTTCCAGTGACTAGCCCTCCTCTTTGATGGAAGTCCTGGTAACTGTTCCTTCTCCAAAACGGTTACCCCAGAGAAAGACTTTCCTCTGTAAAGGGTGCCATAGTGATTGGTTCTCCTCCATAAAGGTACCCCATTGTCTCTGACTCTTTCTAGATTGATGCCCCAGAAATGGACACTTCTAAAAATTGGGTGCTCCAGTGAATAGCCCTCCTCTGTGATAGAAGCCCCAGTGACTGAGCCTCCTCTATAATTTGTGCCCAACTACTTTTTCCTCGTTTGTGAGAGGTGCACCCATGACTGCCCTGCCTCTGATGGGTGCATTAGTGAACAAGTTTTCTTCTATAATGGGTGCTCGAGAGATTGCCCCTCCTCTGTGCTGTGTGCTGAGTGACTCACCCTCCTCTCTGATGGATTCCCCAGTGACTGACACTCTACTATGACGACTTTCCAAGTG
>NW_007074749.1:17716-21052 GCF_000164805.1 Carlito syrichta | reverse complement strand
TGACTGTCCCTCCTCTATGTTTAGTGTCATTGAATGGAACTTCTCTGTGATCGATACTCCGCTTTCTGGCTCTCCTATCTAATCAGTGCTACAGTAACTGGCTCTTATCTGTTATGGGTATCCCAGTGAATAGCCTCCTCTTTAATGGGTGCCTCAGAGACTAGCCCTTAACATCATGTGTGATTCAGTGACTATTCTTCCTCTGTAATCGGTTTTCCAGTGACTAGTCTTCTTCAGTGATGTGTGTCCCAGTGATGGACCTCCTCTCTGATGAGTGCCTCAGTGACTGGCCCTTCTCTTTTATCAGTGACCCAGTGAATGATCATCCTTCTGATAGGTGTTTCTGTGTTTGTACTGCCTTTTTAATGGATGCCTCAGTGACTGGTCTTCCTATGTGATAGGTAATTCAGTGACTGGGTCTCCTCTGTGATGAGTGCCCAGGTGACTAGCCTGCCTATTTGATGCATGCCCCAGTGACTGGTTCTCTTCTGTTATGTCTACCCCAATGACTGCCACAACTCTGATAGGTGACACAGGGCCAGTCCCTTATCTATGATGGGTGCCCAGGTGTCTAGCCCTCTTTTGTTCTTACTGTCCCAGTGACAGGCTTTCCTCTGTGATGAGTGCTTCAATGACTACACCTCCTCTGTGACAGTTGTCCAAGTGACTGGCCCTCTTCCATGATTGATCCCCCAGTGACTGTAACCCCTATGTGTTGAGTGCCACAGTAACAAGTCTTCTTCTATAATGGGTATTCCAGTGACTACCCCTCCTCTGTGATGTATGCCTTTGTGACCGCCCCTACTCTGTGTTTGGCGCCACATTGACAGGTCAAGATCTGTGGTGGGTATCCAAGTTACTACCCTTGTTTTGTGATGGGTGCATTAGTGAATGACCCTCCTCTTAGATGGGTGCAACAGTTACTGGCCCTCATCTGTGAAAGGTGAAACAAGACTGTTCCTCATCTGTGATGGTTGTCCTAGTGACTGGTCTTTCCCCAAGATGAGTGCCCCAGTGACGCACCCTCTTCTGTTGTGGGTGTCTCAGCAATTGTCCTTTCTCTGTGATTGCTGCCACCATGACAGACCTTCCTCCACTATCGGTGCCCTAGTAATTTGGTCTCTTCTGTGATTTGTTCCCCAGTGACTGTACTCCATATTGTTTACCTAGGGACTAACACTCCTCTGTGACGGGCGTTCCCTTACTATGCCCTCTTCATAATGGGTGCCACACTGACTGGCCTTCTTTTAGGATGGGTGTCCCAGTGAGTGGATCACTTCCATAATTGTTGCCCCAATGACTGAAACTTCTCTATAATTGATGCTCAAGTGAAATGCCTTTTTATGTAATGGATGCCCCAGAGACTAGCCCTCTTCTGTGATGGGGCACAGTGGCTGGTCCGCCTCCTTAATTGATACACCAGAGACTGGACATCATATGTTACTGGTGCTTCAATGAATCATCATCCTCTGTGATGGATGCTGCAGTGACTAGTCCTATTTTGTGATGGGTGTCTTAGTAACAGGAACTCCTCCAAAATTGGTGTCTCCGTGGATAGCCTACCTTTGTGCTAGGTGTCTCATTTTTTGGGGACACCTGTATAATGATTGCCCCTTTGATTGACCCTCCTTTGTGACAGTTGTCAGTGACTGGTTATTTTCTATAATATGTGCTACACTGACTGAACCTCCTTTGTGTTTTGTACTCCAATTACTTGCCATCCTCTGTGATGGGTGCAGCAGTGACTAGCCCTATTTGTGAAGGGTATACTAGTAACAGACACTCCTCCAAATGGGTGCCCTAGTGACTAGCCCTACTCTTGAATGTGTACCCTGGTTTACAGTACTTCTTAATAATGTGTTCCCCAGTGATTGGTCATCCTCTAGTAATAGGTGTGCCAGTGACTTGCATCCTCCACCATAGTGTCCCTTATGCGATTAGTACTCCAGTAATTGGCCTTCATCCAAATTGGGTGCCCCAGTGACTAGAACTCCTCTGTGATGGGTGTTTCAGTAACTGGGAGCCCCTGTATAATTTGTGCCTCAATGAGTAGCCCTCCTATATAGTGGGTACCCCAGTGACTTACTCGTCTCTCTAATGGGTATTCTTATGACTGTCTTTCCTCTGTGATAGATGCCCCAGTTACTTGGCCTCTACAGTGAAAGTCCAGGACCAATCCTCTTCTCTGAAAAATGTCATAGTGACTAATCTTCTTCTCTCATGTGTAACCCAGTGAGTAGCTTTCCTCTGTGAGCACTGCCCCAGTGATTGGGTCTTCTACATAGTGGCTGCCTCAGTGACTAACCCTCCTCCATTGTGGGCACACCAATGATTATGCCTCCTAGGTAATTTGTGTCCCAGTGACTGGTCTCCCTTTTGATTCGATGCCCTAGTGACTAGGAATCCTCTGTGATGTGTGCCTCAGTAACTGAGACTCCTCTAAAATGGGTTGTCAGTGACAACTCCTCCTTTGCGATGGATGCCCGAGTGATGGCCTTTTTTGAGATTGCTTACCCAGTAACTGGCACTCCTTATTGATTGGTGTCCTAGAGACTGGACTTTTTTGTGATTATTTTCCCAGTAACTGGACCTCCTTCATAATGGGTGCCACATTGACTGCCTCTCTTCTGTCTTTGGTGACACACTGACAAGCCCTCCTCAGTTTGGGTGTCCCAGTGAGTATCCAACCTCTGTTACAGGTGCCCCATGAATGCCCATCCTCTGCAATGAGGTCACCAGTGACTGGTCATTCTCTGTGATGGAAACCCCATTGACTGGCCCACTTCTGTAATCGCTGTACCTGTGATTGGTCCTCCTCTGCGATAATTCCCTCAGTGACAGGCTTTGCTCTGTGGGGGTGACCCTGTGATCTGGCCTCCTTTGTAATTGTAGATCAATGACCAATTCTCCTCTCTAATCGGTACCAGAGTGACGGAGCCATCATCTGTGATGTGTACCCTAGGGTCTGACCTTATCTGTGATGGGAACCCCAGTAACTGGCCCTTCATTTTTATGGGTTTCCCAGTGACTGGGTTCATCTGTCATAGGTGCCCCAGTGAATTTTTCTACTCTGTTGCTGTTGACCCAGAAACTGACTCACTTTGTGATGGCTTTCTAGTCATTGGCTCTCCTCTGTGATGAGTGCCCTGATAATTAGTTTTATTTTCTGAAGACTGCCTCTGTAACTGCCCCTTCCCATAATTGTTGCCCCAGGGAATGGCCCTTCTCTGAGATGGGAGTCCCATTGACTGACCTTCCACTATAATGGGCTTCCAAACAGCTAGCCCACCTTTATGATGGGCGTCTCTGTGATTGAGCCTCCTCCAAAAAGGGTGC
>NW_007074749.1:13993-17696 GCF_000164805.1 Carlito syrichta | reverse complement strand
AGTCTCACTCTGTCGCCCAGACTGGAGTGCAGTGGCCACTCCCGGCCACCGCAGCCTTGATCTCCTGGGCTCCAGCAATCCTTCTGCCTCAGCCTTCTGAGTAGCCAGAATTATAGGCGCATACTAAGACACCGGCTAAATTTTTGATTTATTGTAGAAATGAGTTCTTGCCTGCCCAGGCGGGTCTCGAAACCGCGGGCTCAGGTAATCCACTCACCTCAACCTCCCAAAGGCATGGGATTACAGGCTGAGCCACCGAACCCGGCTATTGCCTGTCTCTTATCTGTGTTCAGTGCCTCCTCAGTTACTAGCACTCATTTATAATGGATATTGTAGTAAATAGACCTCCTCTATGGTGATTACACCAGTGACTGAATCTCCTCCACAAAGGACTTCCCATTGATTGGCTTGCCTCTGTGCTAGTTGTCCCAGTGACTGGAGTTCCTTCATACAGGGACCCCCCCCCTTAATGGGCCCTCTTCAGTGATGCGTGTCCCAGTGACTGTTCCTCCTCTGTGATGAGTACAGCAGTAATAGGCCATCCTTTGTGACTGATGCCCCAGTGAATGGCTCTCATCCATCATGAGTACCTTAGTGACAAGGCCTGTTATTGATGCCCAGTGACTGGAACTTCAATCTAACAGTTACCTCAGTGACTAGTCGTTTTCTGTGAAGATTACTCAATGAATGCCTTCCTCCATAATAGTTGTCACTGTTACTGGATCTCCTCTGTTGTGGCTGTCAGAGTGTCTAGCCTCCCTCTGTGTTTGGTGTAACAGTTACTAGTCATTCCCTGTGTGGAGTGCAACCTTGATTGGCATGACTCTGTGAAGAGTGACCCAGTTACTGGTTTTCTGTGTTATGGGTACCCCAGTGACTGACTCTCCTCTATTTTTGGTGCCCCAGTGAATAACCAACTTCATTGATGGTCATCCAAGTGAATGACCCTCCTCTGTGGTGGGTGCAATGGTGACAGGTCCTCCTATATAATGGATACCTCAGTAACAGGCCCTTCTCCATTATGGGTACCCCAGTGACTTAACATCCCATGTGATTGGTGCCCCAGTGACTGGTTCTTAACCATAGTGTTTATCCCAGTGACTATCATTCCTTTGTAAATGTTGTCACAATGACCGACACTCTTCCATATTGATTGCCCCAGAGACTGACCTTCCTAATATGTGAACACAGTGAATAATCCTCTGATGTGAGGGTTTCCCAATCACTAACTTTCCTCTATGTTGTATGTCCTAGTGATTGGTTCTCTTCTGTAATGGGTTTTCCAGTGTCTGGCCCTAGTCTCAGATAAATGTCCCAGTACTAAACAACCTCTATAATGCGTGCCAAAGAAACTGATCCTCCTCTATGATTGGTGTTCCTGTCACTGGCTTTCTCTGTGATTGTTACCCAGCGACTGGGTCTCCTACACAATGGATCTCTCAGTGACTATCCTTCCTCCATTATGTGTGAATCAGAGCTTGGATATTGTTGATGATTGGTGTCAACAGTGTCTGGCCTTACTCCATGGTGGGTGCCTTTGTATCTCTCCTTTTTCTGTGATGGGTGTCCTAGTAAATGGTTCTAACCAATAATGTGTGCCACAGTTACTGGTTCTTGAATGCTATGGGTATCCCAGTGACTGGACTTCCATTGTGATTGGTTCCCCATGACTGTTGCTCCTCCAAATGGTTGCCCCAGTGACTAACTCTCCTTGTGATGGGTGTCTCACTTAATAGTTCTCCACACTTGTGGCTGATCAGGCTTCCTACAAAATAGGTGACCCAGTGATTCGTCATCCTATGTGATAAATTCCCTTGTGACTGGTCTTCCTTTGTGATGGGTGTCAATGTAACTGGTCCTTCTCTATGATGGTTGGCCCAGTGACTAGTCCTTTTCTGTGATAGTTGTCCCAGTGACCAGTCCTCCTCGAAAATTGGTGCCCCGGAAAATTGACCCTCTCTCTGCTGGGTTTAACATTGATTGACAATCCTGTGATTGATGTCCCCATTATTTGGTACTCTTCCATATTGGTGTTCCTCAGAGACTGTTCCTCCTCTATTTTATGTGCCCCAGTGACTGTGCCAGCACTGTGATATGTGTCCAGTGACTGAACCTTCTCCTTAATGTTTTACCTAGTGAATAAC
The DNA here is from genome assembly GCF_000164805.1 of Carlito syrichta. Lineage (NCBI taxonomy): Eukaryota > Metazoa > Chordata > Mammalia > Primates > Tarsiidae > Carlito > Carlito syrichta. The sequence continues at coordinate 15,552 of NW_007074749.1, read as the reverse complement.
CCTTATTTGGTTTGGGTGTCCCACTTACTGATACTCTTCCAAATAATGCCCCAGCAGTTATCTTTCCTCTGTGATTGGTGTCCCAGTATTGGCCCACCTTCATAATGTGTGTTACAGTTATGGGGGTCTCACATGTGATTACTGCCCTGGTGACTTGTCTTCGTATATCATGGATGCCCCAGTGACTGTCCCTCCACTGTAATAGGTGTCCCAGTAACAGATTCTCTGAGTGGGAGTCAATGGAACACAAAATTTCTTCCCTCTGTGATGGATGCCTCAGTGAGTGGAACTCTTTTGTGTTGAATGTCCCAGTAAATGCATTCCTCTTGTGAAGGGTGACCCTGTCTTTAGACTTCTTCTGCAATGGGTTGTCCAGGTGACTCATCTCCTCCATAATGGGTGCTTGTGTGTCTGGTCCTCCTCTACGATGAGAGTTCTAATGAATGGGTCTCCTCTATAATTGATGGCCCTGTGTCTAGCCCAGCTGTGTGATTTCTGTCTCAGTGAGCAGGCTTCCTACAAAATAAGTAACCCAGTGATTCACCACCCTATGTGATAAATGCACTTGTGACTGGTACTTCTCTTTGTAGGTGCCCCAGTTAATTGATCTCCTGTGTGACGGATGTCCTTGTGACTGGCTTTTCTTTTTGGTGCATGTCCCAGAGACAGTTTCTCCTCTATAATGGGTGCCTCAGTAAATTATCCACCTCATTAGTGAGTGCCCCAGGAAAAAAATACCCCAAAGATGAATATCCTCTGTGATGAGTGCCCAGGGACAAATTTTCCTCAGTGATCCCCTCCCCAGTGCCTGGGTCTACTATATAATATGTTCCTCAGTGATTAGTCATCCTGCATTTTGGGTGCTCCAGTAACTAGCACTCCTCTGTAATAGGTTTCCCAGTAAATGGGCCTCATCCATAATGAGTACCTTAGTTATTGGCACTACTCCATTATGGGTGTCCCAGTGACTGGGCCTCCTCTGGGATTCGTGCCCTTGTGACTAGCTGTCTTCCATAGTGATTGCCAGAGTGACAAATGCTCTTCTATGAAGGGAGCCCCACATTCTGCTCCTCCTCCACTTTGGGTGTTATTGTGACTGGCCCTTCTTTGTACCATGACTGGACTTCCTCCATAATGTAGATTTTAGTGATTGATCCTTCTCTGTGATAGTGTCTATATGGCTGTTCTTCATATATGATTGGTATTTTAGTGACTATCCCCTTTTCTTGGATGGTGTCTCAGTGACTGGACTTTCTTTATTATGTGTACCCCAGTGACTGACCCCCCTCCATAATTGTTGTACCAGTGATTATTCCTCCTCTGTGATGGATATCCCACTTACAGTGTCTCCTCTATAATAGGTGAAAAGGTGACTGACCCGCCTTTGTTATGGGTGTGCTGTAACTGAACTTCCTTCATTATGTGTGCTCAAGTGGCTGTGCCTCCTCTGATATCAGTGACCCAATGACTAGCCTTCATATATAATGGGTACTACAGTGACCAGCCCTTTTCTATGAAGGGTATCTTGAACACTAGCTTCCTCCATCTGGGGTATCAGT